>NC_136483.1:18551877-18746877 GCF_053919585.1 Euprymna scolopes | reverse complement strand
ATCCCCAAATACCCGGGCAACGCCGGGCACCCATGATAGTATATATATATATATCAAAAACCTTGATTCCAGTAAAGCAACTGGCCCTGACGGTATTCCAATTATAGTACTCAAAAAACTTCAACCAGAACTAGCACCCATACTTACAAAACTGTTTAAATGTTTTCTTAAGAAAAATTGCTTCCCATCACACTGGAAAATCTCATCAGTATGCTCTGTATTTAAGAATTCAGGTGATCGTTCATCCCCCTCTCAGTACAGACCAATAAGTCTCCTTTGCGTCATGAGTAAGTTGCTGGAATCTGTGTTAAATAGAGAAGTAATCAACCATCTCAGCAAAAATAAACTTCTTGGTGACACACAATATGGTTTCCGTTCTGCTAGATCTACAGCAGATGTGCTTACAGTTATATCTCATAGGATTAGCGAATCTCTCGACAGAGGCAACCTTTCTAGGGCAATTGCTCTTGACATATCTAAGGCCTTTGATAGGGTATGGCATAAAGGTTTACTTCACAAGATCTCAAGCTATGGTATAGCTGGAAATGTCTTCTCAATTATTAAATCATTTCTCTCTGATAGGTTCATAAGAGTAGTAGTTGATGGGCAAAAATCAGAAGCTCACAGTATAAATGCTGGAGTCCCTCAGGGGTCCATCCTGGGCCCAACTCTCTTCCTGATCTACATTAATCATCTTCCAAATCACATCCTTACATCATTCGTAGACATTTATGCTGACGACACTACCATCTATGGTAGCACATCTAAGACAGTAAACGACCAAGTTCTCTCCGATTCTCTCTCCTCTGATCTTGATCACGTTGTGCAATGAGAAAAGGAGTGGCTGGTTACTTTTAATGCATCTAAAACCAAGCTTCTATCTTTACATCATCAACGTTCTGATCCCCATCTGGCATCAATTAAAATGAATGGCTCTCGTCTTGGGGAGGCCTCAAGTGTTGACAAGCTTCTGTGCTTGACCTTTACTCCTGATCTTAAATGGAACACGTACATCAAATCTGTTGCCAAGGCCGCTGGAAAAATGGCTGAATCCTTCTATCGATCCAGTAGATATCTCACTGCTGATGCAATTCTCTATCTATATAAGAGCCAGATACGTCCAAGGATGGAATACTGTTGCCACATATGGGCAGGAGCTGCTAGAAAAGACTTATCCTGCCTTGGTAGGGTTCAAAATAGACTTCGTGGCCTGGTGGGAGATGTCCTTTTCTCTTCGCTGCAACCTCTATCTCACAGAAGAGATGTTGCGAGTTTGTCTCTGCTTTATCGTTATTTTCATGGAAAGTGTTCAACTGAGCTTCAATCTATGGTCCCCCCTCGCCAAACTTTCACAAGAAACACTAGACTAGCTGAAAACATTATCAATAATTTTCCCCACTCTTTATCTGTGCCTAAACCTAAACGTAGATTCCATGATCAAAGCTTCTTTCTTAGAACTGCACGCCTATGGAATTGTCTTCCGTTTTCCTGCTTTCCAGCTGTCTATAATATGGTTGTCTTCAAGTCCAACGAGAACAAGTTTCTGATGAGCCGTTCCACTTAAGTTAACAAATTTACCGAACTTCCATTACTATTGATTACTATATGGTCCTTTTGACTACTCTACACTCTTTAACCCTTATCCTTGAGTGGCCTCTCGGCGTTGATAAGTGGTGACGCCTATGTAATATATATATATATATATATATATATATATATATATATATATATATATATATATATATAAAATATGTGGCGATTAAGCTACACTGAATATTCCGCGTTTCATCCACTCTAGGATTCTTCAGGCTTATGCGCATAAGCCTGAAGAATCCTAGAGTGGATGAAACGCGGAATATTCAGTGTAGCTTAATCGCCATATATATTTTATAAATTACTAACTAGCTCTCCCTACGTATTGCGCACTTTTGAAGTAAATACTAAGTTTACGCATAAATTTATACTTTTATATATTAATTTTATGTGAGTAAATGAGGTAGTTATATATATATATATATATATATGTGTGTGTGTGTGTGTGTGTGTGTGTGTGTGTGTGTGTGTGTGTGTGTGTGTGTATTAGGTTGGTGCAAAAGTAGTCGGTTAAAAAACGACTAGTTTTGCACCAAACTAATATATATATATATATATATATATACTTGTTTATTGTTATATAAACATTGCTCACATCCCGCTGCTACAAATAGCCACTTGTTTAAATCAAACAACAGATATCATCAGGCAGCGACTTGACTATTCAAATTTATACAACAATAAACAAGTATTATCAGCTCTTTTTATTGAGCACTATCTAACAACCTCGTTGAATTCATTAGTCCATTACTTTTGAATATAAAAAAAAACCCGAGTATATATATATATATATATATATATATATATATATATATATATATATATATATATATAAACCAATTTCTTTTTCAAAAAAGAAAATAATTATATATATATATATATATATATATATATAATTATTATTATTATTTACGTATTCAGCGATATTTAGAAACCAGACAATTTCATTTGCATTTAAATGAATAGAATTAATAAATTTGTAATGAGTTGATAAAAATAATAAAATGACGAACAATTTTGTACGAAGTATTAAATTATTCCGATTTATCTACGTATTAAAGTTTAGTATGCATAACTATGCGTGTGTGTGTGTGTGTGTGTGTACGTGTGTGTGTGTGATCTTTACTCCTGAGTACCATAAGTAGTAGTAAAAGTAAACACCACAATCTCTCAGAAAGATACGTCCCGGCTATCGATTTTAGATGCGACGTTTTAAGTAATACACGGAATGCTTTAAAAACTTCGTAGTGTCTTTTTATTAAAGTATTATCGAGAAAATGGAAGTCATGGGATAAGACCAAATTTTATGTGCGGGGACAGAAGAGAAAAAAAAGGGAAGTAAAAATTCATCTTCTGAGGAAAGTTTCGCTGAAGATGAAGCGAACAAACCTGCTGATATGAAAGCCTTTAAATTAATCAGTTCAAGATTTTCTCACTCTTTTTTCTTTCTTTCTTTCTTTCTTTCTCTCTTTCTCTCGTCTTCTCTTTCTCTACCTGTTCAAATAATATACCTGAAATAAATAAAATATTTCGCTATAAACAAACTCTACTCCTGGCTCGCAGAAACGAACACACGACAGCAATTAAATTTCTTTTCTTTTCATTAAACCATCACTAGTGTTGTTATACTAAGTCTGCAATATAGAAAGCAGCAATTCTTTTAATAAGTACATAGAAATGTTGCCAATGCTGTAAAAAGGGGATTCTCTATCAACCTAGCTAGAAACCTTCTCACACCTGCCAGTCTCATATAACGCGACAAGTTTTCACATCTGGTGCACCAACACTATTTCTGAACAGCACCAAGAAAAAAAGGTATAAACTAATAGCTTTAAATCAAATGTTGGATTTCTATGCGCCGATAAACCTACTATATGCGTATTACCTCAACGTAAATACCTCTGATTTATCTGATTATCAGAAGAATTGTCTCTCTTCACTCTAGAAGTTCCAAAATTCCGGATGTTCTCTAATAGCTTTTTTCCTCGAAGCGCTCGCATTTGAAATCCCTCCTTCCCGTCTCTTTCTCTAACAGTATCAATAAGCAGAATAAATAATGTAACGTTAACAATCAGCTTGCTGTACAAATCCTCACTTGGGATGCCTCTGAAAAATTTGTCTCTTATAACACCTTACGCTTTAGTGAGAATATACCTTGTTTCGGGTTAACAAAAGTAATTCTTAATCACGATTTTATGGCTTGTATGTATTTTCTTTCTTTGTAGTTAGGTTAGGATCAAAGTGGAGTATCTGTCCGTCCTTGGTTGAAGAAAGAGAAATCATTCTCGACTAGAGCATTTTTATTACTTTTGCTCCATCCAGAGTTCCTCTTTTTGGAGTAGCTGAATATCTTCACATAAAAACGATCGTGTGTCTTACTACAAATAGGAAGTTGCTTGTACTTGTTGCCATTGGTTTCCTAAAATAATCATGTGTTCGCGCGGGGAACCACCTTATGGTTGCCAACATCCTAAATAAAAGTGATGCTGTGATCTGACAGGATTCGAACACGCTAGGTCGAATTATCAAATCATACCATGGGCTTCATTAGCGTCAGGGGACTGACAGTGGCAAAGTGATGAACGGCACAGACGGCAATGTGTGTGTGCCGAGTTCAAGTTTAGTTCGTTGCCGGGAAACGCTTTCATTCAGTTGGCAACTTTCAGAGGTTCCTTTTGTAATTACCCAATATCTTTCTATAAAGAACTAGCAGGAGGGGGCGGCTTAGTCCGGTCGTAAAATACGCTTAAATATGATATTTTTATTTGTCCATATTTCGTATATATTATTATAATCGTGATTTCAAAAGTAAAAAGAAACTATTTAGGTGCCATCAGCTAGAATCGAAACCGAAAGCAAAACTGTAAAATTTAAAGCTGATGATGTTACCACTGTACCAATGTGAAATGCATACGAACTGATTAAAAATGAAAATAAACTAAGATGCATGTACAAAATGTATAACGATGTTTTTCAATTTTTATCCATTTTTGACCTGTTAAAAACTATTTTATCTGGCTAAAAACCCATAAAAGAACGGTCCATAAAAATCTAATTATTTGAGGCTCCTAGCACCGCTCTGCGACTTTTAGTTTCGGAAGAGACAGAGTTTGAAAATATGCAGACAAACAGACAGACTTATAGGCTTTTGTATATTAGATTTTAATTTAACTAAAAAAATATTGCTGAAACGATTGACAAAAAAATGAACTGAATGAATTAACAACAATAAGAATAGCGTCAGGGAGGTGACAGTGGCTAAGTGGTTAACGACATGGACTGACAACCTAGGTGTGCCAAGTTCGAATTCAAGTTATTCCACAAATACTTTCATGGAGGGATGTTGACAACCTTCATGTGGTCCCGTCTTTCTATAAAATAATTAAAAAGATACTACCAAAAAAGATACTAAAAATGGGAATACGAATGCCAACAATAATCATCTGATTTATTCGAAATGAATAATGCTCAACAGCTACAATAACAACAACAATCATCAGCATCATCTTATACTATAAATAGATTATGATTACTTTTTTATGTTATTGTTCGTAGAGGCTAAATTAATGGCAAACAAATTACATGTCTCGCCGAGTTTATAGAACATCAAGCGGAATGATCGTAGAAAGAGTTCGCAAGGTCAAAGGCAGATGTCAGTATGGTAGACTAGAAAATTCATGAAATATATAAAGGGAAGCAATCTCATAAGATCCACAAGTGATACTTGATACTTTCTGACAAGATGAAGATAAGAACAAACATGAAAGAAACGCACACGTCTGTCGAGAATCGATACTTGTAATGCGTGTCTATGTGTTTAACTCTGTTGCTCAACTATTATTCTTAACAAAGTCGGATACGTCAAAACCAACGAAATGCTATTTCAAGTATTTAACTCATATACAGACGATAAAACAAAACCTCTTGAAGAAATGCTTTTTCTGTTCTCTTTTTGCTGATGGATCACCACTTATTAAGCCGAAGGCTATTTGTGTATGAGGGTTAATGAGATAGAATGAGTGTTAGTTGAGCGATGAAGTACATTATGAGAGGATTGTGATGAATCATGTTCGAATACTTATAATGACTGTTCATAACAGGAACCTGTTGAACGGATTTGAAAATAACCATATTGTAATCTGCAGAGAAACAGTCCCAGGGTAATGTGTTCCATAGGGGTGAAATCCTTGAGAATTTCTGTTTGATTCTAACCATACGGAAGAAAAAAAGAAAAACTTTTTTGTTGTAGTATGAAAACGAGTTCTTGCTGTGAATATCTTACATAGATAAACCAAAAATTGGAGCTAAGAAGTTCATCTTCCATGGAAATAACGATACAGTAGAGAGAGACTATCAACATTTCTGTAAAAAACGGGCTGTAACAAACAGAGGAAATCATCTCCCACTAGATTACAAAGTCTATTTTCTATCTAACTGTATACACAATGAAGAATGCTCTGAGCAGCATCTCCACATGTGGGCCGCAGTACTCCATCTTATAGCATATTTGACTTATTTTTTCTTAGCACAGTTAGTTCTCAGACACCAGGAGAGAGTCAGCTTGGAATTAACATCCACGATGTAAAAATTTAAATCATTTTTGGCTTATATACATGTTTTGGTGTGTCGCAAAACATTTTTTATTAATAAAATCTACGATCTCTGCTATTTGTCTGGTCTCCTGTAAAGAGCGTCGCTATTTTGGAGAATATTTTAACTGTTCGTTTATGTGGGCAAGACATTCATTCCAGAATAAAAGAATGTCAAGTTTCAACCAATCAGATTAGGCGGAATGTGGTTGGGGAGAAATTATTGTTATTTTTTTAGTTGGAAAAAGGAAAGCTAATTGTACTCTATGTGTTTATGATCAGGTTACAGAGGGTGAAACCCCATATCTGTCAAAAGTGCCGTATTCCTCCCGGTGATGATTGTGGGGCCGTAGGAGGACTTCACATTTGGTAGGGGAAAATAGTATCTACTTCCTCTTAAGATAGTTACGATTGTGATGGTTTAGCTACTAGGATGAAATGTAGGATTTATTATAACGACTAAATGTGCCTAAAAAGTTGTTCTAAAGTTACATAAGATCGTGGCTAATAGTCTAGACGTGATAAATTTGGATGTGACGTCTGTTGTTGCAAACTACAGTACTTTGGTCCAGAGGGGAATTTCTACAATCAAAATATTATATATAGATGTAAAAAGAATATCTCAATAATGTCACAGTTTATGAATTTTCAAATTAAATTAGACTAAATAATAGGTAGGGGTTACAGATATGACAACTTTTCCGTTTAGTTCGAATTCAAGATGGTCGCTATGCAGAATTTTACGAAAAGAAATTCGAATTAGAATTTAACAGAAATAAGCATAAATAAGCATTATAACACTCAATTTTAGAACCGTAATCTAATCTGTAAATGGGGTGAGACCGAATTTAGGGTCTCGGGTTCGATTCCAACATTTTTCAGTCACCAATCCAAGCTTGAAATTTATATTGGCGCAAATGAAGAGTATTTCTTATTGATTTAGGGTGAGAGCTTTAGTCGAGGTTATTTAGTTAGCGTCCAGCTTATGTTTTTTGGTTGATAATTCTTTATCGCTTCCTTAAATCTATTGGTGTGATGTAGAACGAAAGCGAACAGAGATAATTTGTATCTACGGTCTCTCTTGCGTCGAAGTTGAAAATGATACATTCATCTTCTTTTATTCGGTTTTTTATTATGCTTCATCTTTTTTCTGGGGTTGGGGCATCCGGTTAATGCCGGACATTAACCCGTATTATTTCAGATACTCTAACCGTGACGTATTTCTAAGATTTTTCATCGTTTTTTTAAACGCGTTTGTTTGTATCTTTCTAGCACTTGGTTCACCAGGTATATTTGTCTGGTAATTTTGGGAATTCTTTTTCATGAGCCCTGCTGCATCTATAATTATTAGACTGGTAGAGATCTCTCTAAGATTCCAATTTCTTTTCATGTCGTACATAAGGCCTTTCTATTTTGTTATCTTTTTAGGCTCTATTCAGTTTAACCCAGCAATAGTAGGTACACTGACTTCAATATAGGTTGCTACTTTCTCCCTCCCCATATCACTATGGCAGGTTTAATAGTTCCGTTTTGTAAGTATTGTGTGGCATCCGTCAGTCGAAACGACTATGGATCAGCGCCGTATTAAGATGTTGCCTGTATGCATCCTTTTGTGTGACTGTAGAGACCAATTCTTGATTTGCATAGTCTGCCACAGCCTTGACATACGAAGGTTGTTATGCAATTTGCCGCTTCGTCGTGCTGTTCCGCCTGTACACTCACTCTTCTCCTAGCTCTCTTTGCGGCGTTTTCAACATGGAGGGTCTTCTCGCTGATGATAATCCCCTGGCGTATCATTTTCCTCCAGGCAGTTCTGTCAGCTGCAGAGGCTTCCCATTTATTTCTGTCCACCGAGAGAGCCTTCATGTCACGCTTGCAGACATCCCTGTAGCGAAGATGGGGTTTTGTAAGTATATAGCTGTATTAATTGTATTGTTATATTGGATGGTGTATGACATATTGCCAGCTGTTCTTTCTTATATATGTTCCGAGGACTTTCTGTTATATTAGTTATTCAACTTTTTACAGATGATCCAGTGGAAATATTTACACAATCCATTGTGTCACATGAATCAGTCATCCTCCACCAGAACCTTTCAATTAGATTCAGGTGGTTCACACTCTCTACTTTGTTATGGCATAACTTACATTAGTTCTTATTGAGATTAGTCAGGTCTTGATCTTGGGCAGCCATTATCATCCTCTCCGCATCATAATGTCAGTCAGTCTACAACGCCTCCTTTATCTATGAATGAGAACATTTATTTAAAATCTGTTGGGTAATTACTCATGTACTCTTCGACTCGTGCATACGTATCATGCTTTATTTTTTGTTTACAATTGCATCGGTATGACACAAGATCGTTGTTTTTTGTTTTGTTTTTTTTTAACTCACGTTCACTCCTTAACAAGGCATACTGCCACTTGGACGTAAGGGGTTACTATTTGGGTCCATGCCTAGAAAAGATTAACAAGATGTTAGTTTACGTTATATTTAAACGTATACATATCAGTACAGTAAGAGAAGCGGGTAGCAGGAAGGGAATTCCAAAGTCTAGCTGTTCGAGGGAAGAAACTATTAGAGTAGAAAGCTTTCTGGCATTTAGGGACAACAACAGTGAAGGAGTGAGATTTTGTTGCTTAGCAGGTTTGTCAGGGATATGCATGTCGAGGGGGGGGCACAAGTGCAACGAGTTCATCAGAGGACATTCCACTAAAATGTCTGTAAAATAGGCACAGAGATGTAACACTGCGGTGATGGGACAGAGGTTGAGGCTTAGTTGACAAAGTGGGCTCTATTTGATTGAAAACTCTGGGTTTTTTTTTACTCTATAATAGGGAGAAGCTAGTGGTAGATGCACCAGCTCAGATGTGGCAACAATACTCCATGCATGGGTGAATGACGGCCCTGTCGATGTACAGGATACTCTCAGGTGCGAGTACTCCTCTATCGCGAAAGAGGGAACCCATCTTCATTGCAGCAGTCTTCGCAATGCACTCAATGCATTTGTTTCAGTTTATATTTCCCGTGAATGTTAAGCCGAGAAGTTTAAAGGAAGAATTCTAAGATAGATGTATGTTATGATCGTATCTGAAAGTTTCTAAGCTTCAAGTGATGTAAACATATCGGTCGTTTCAACATTAAAGCAGCGTTTAAGGCAAAATTGTAGACATTTTTAAAAACAATTAAAGTGGCCAACTTAATATTACGAGACTTCAATACGGACCGGTTGATTGTCTTAGCCTTTTGGTTAAAATCAAGATGTAGTATCTGTTCTGATACTACATTTTATTTGTTCTGTACACGATCAGTGAAAGAAACCCCTTTTTTCACATTGAAATAAGTTTATTTTTGTTCTAATCCCTTTCCCCTTTCGGTAAGATGAATGTTTACAGATGCCCGGCTCTGCCTTGAAGGGGACCGAGTAACAAAGAGTTGTTTTTACAGATTGTATCAGTAACCATTATGCTATTCTCGCTTGAAGTTTTCAATTAGAATGGCAGGCATTTCCCTTCACGCAATACCGATCGAATTGTCCAACCCTTATATGCCATGATTAGTCACTATTATTGTATTCCACTGACATGATCCATCTCAAGCATTTAATCGAATACTGAAGAATTCATTTCTTTCTATTTTTAGAATCGATGTCGTCTTTAAATGTCAAATTAAATCTATTCAATTGATTCGTGTTTCAGTCATTTGTCACGCCTCTTTGTGGATCTCCTTTTTTTAACTATATTCTTAATTTTACATTTCAAGTAAAAGACATTTCAAAGAACATTTGACCTATTAATACAATGTTAATACCTACGAATTATGGAGGCCATGCTCCTGTCTCTCTAAAGTTGACATTATTTAAGACTATTGTGCTAGTACACAATTTCAGACTAATGCATCATATTTCAATGTTCAAGTTAGTTGATATTCCCAACTAAAATATGGAAATAATAATAGTAATAATAATAATAATAATAATAATAATAATAATAATAATAATAATAATAATAAGAAGAAGAAGAAGAAGAAGAAGAAGAAGAAGAAGAAGAATGATAATATAGCTGACCACAGGGTGAGCATGAAAGAAAAGGAGAAACGGAGCAAATACACAGAGCTAGCCAGAGAGTTAAAAGAGATTTGGATGATGAAGAAAATCAAAATAATACTGATAAGAGTAGGAGCACTAGGAACAATTCCAAAAAACTTTGAAAAAAGAATCGCAGAAATTGGAATGGCTGCAAAAATACAAGGACTAACGATAATGAAAACGGCTGAAATATCAAGGAAACCCCTTGAATGCGGAGAATAATACAAATATAAAATATAATGAAGAAGCGTTACAGGGAATGAAGAACACTGAAGCTACATATCTACAAGTTCTACACCCCATCAGGTGTCCCTCTCATTGTCTCATCACCATTTCCCCCCAAAAAAAGTGATACCAAAGAGCCGAGAAAGGTTAAGGAGGATGAAAAGACCGAGGAGATGGCGCTGACCAGACCTCCACTGGACAAGCGTGAAGAGAACTGGAACCTTGAGGAGGCTTAGTGTCATTCAAATTCCAGTATAGACCAATGGCCGCTGCCAGCGAGAAATCAATGGTAATCGGCTGTTGCGATGACGCAGATTTATTTGCAAATGCTATCGAAGAAGGTGGTGAGAGCTGGACGTCTGAGGAGACTTGTTGTCACTCGGCTTCCAGAGAACGCCACAGGTTCCAATCAGATCTTTGATGACTTTGTGTGAAAGCTCCATGTGAGCCGCCGCCGCCGCCAATAATAATAATAATAATAATAATAATAATAATAAATAAATAAATAATAATAATAATAATAAATAAATAAATAATAATAATAATAATAATAACATTAAATAAATAAATAAATAAATAATAATAATAATAATAATAATAATAATAATAATAATAATAATAATAAAGGATTTGATACGTGGATTGAGAAAACTGCAATGTTGGAATGCTTCAGAAGACTGCCTAGAATTTTGTGGAAAGTACTAGATGTCTGAGAAAAGTTGAAAGTTGCTGATAGCCTACTGTCATTTGTTATGATCCGCCTATCAGCATAAAATCGGCAATAACAAAATATGTCGACAGTAAGTAGTAGTAGTAGTAGTAGTAGTAGTAGTAGTAGTAGTATTGCGTAACGGAAGTGCAAGTAAAAACCGGTATAATGTGAAAATCTCACATTGGCCTTAAAATGTTCCGCCATTAAACCACGGCAAGATCGGGTTGCATGTTTTAAGTAAAAATAAGTAATAAATGGTTTTATCAAAGTTTTATTTAGAAAAAATATATATTTGGTATTTTTTTTTACGACCTGCCCATGCGTAGTATAAACACTCCAACCTCCCCGTGTTAAGAACGGCTTTCGGAAAATAAATATCCCCAACCACACCGTGGTTTTAATGGAAGAACATTTTTAGGCCAATGTGAGATTTTCACATTACACCGGTGTTTACTCGCACCGGAATTGTTCTTCTTCCGTTATGCCATTATTATTATTATCTATATATTAATACGATAACGTGTGCGTTATTTTGTGTGCCACGCTTAGATCTTTTTTTCTTCCAAGTGACTGTCATTTAATTGTTATAGCCTTCCATTTCTTGTAATAAATAATTTTACCAAGAATTTTTCATAAGATTTGGTTTCGGTTAAAAGGATAGCTGAAGGAACTCAAGACATATATATATATATATATATATATATATATATATATATATATATATATATATATATATATATATATATATATATATATATCCTTAAGTCCATTGATTTTCAATAATAACTTGTTCTATCATGCTGAACCTAGCACAAACAGTAATAAACTCAAATAATCGTAAGATTAAAAAAAACCCAAGTCCCACCCTCACCTTTATCACCTATGAAAAACAGTAATTGCTAAAACAAACAACTTTGCAAACAAGGATTGCATACACAAAAATGTTATATATTTCTGTAGTGTTGCTAAACTCCCAATAAAACCAACAAATGCAATTCCAATCCAAATATCTAAACCATTGAAGCCACCACATAAGAGAATTTAAATAATCACCACGACAATGTTCTCATAAATAGCACACAACCTACCACCCAAGTCATACATGAAACTACTCTTGAAAATCATACAGATCAAAATATCTCTCCCATTTCCACAAGCATCACCCCTATCCAGAATAGGAATTTGAATAATGGAACTATTATAAATACTACTTTTAAAACCCATACATATATTGGCGCCACCGCAAATCTGATTAAACTTAGAATCTCCAACCATATAATTTTTTTTAAAGTAAAAACACAAATAACACTAACGGCACTTCCCTAACAACTTTAATTAAAACCCTTTCGTGTAAAAAAATTTCCATATTCTTTTAAACGAGATAGATTGAAAAAGTCTAACTCTTACACCCGAAGATCTAATTCTGTAATCTATGCATTTCAGAAGCTGTTAAAATAATTACTTTTCTTAAAGCTACAATGAATGCTAAACATGAACTTGTTTCATTATCCAAGCATAGAAAACCATTAAAATATAGCCATTTCGAAATAACGTAACGCAATTCATAATAATAATATATTTGTATGTGTATACATGTCTATGTATAAATATCATACGTATGTGTGTACACATATATATTGTGTTAACATACTTAAATTGGATCAATTCATGCGAATTATACCCCATTCTATATATAATACTAACCCTTTCAGACATATTTGTCTTTAACCCTATAATAATATTTAATTCTTTCTATTCTAGATTAAATTTGTATAGTCTGGATATATAATAATGTTTAGGTTATTACTCACTTTGATTCAATTATTATTATGACCCATTTATTTATGAATCTTTATCAATTAATTATGTATCTATTTTAATTAAGTGTAACCAGATTAAAATGTTCTGGAAAATACAATAAAAAGTATATTAGATTATTTTAATAGGTTCTCACATATATATTAGCTCACTATATAAAAAAAACTAACTAACTCCTTTTATTAATATTAAAATTAAACTTTAATCCATTATTAATTCACTTCAAATTACATTGCATCTGCTTATTCATTTCGTAATTGTTTCTATCTATATATTTGACATTTGACCTTCAGCATTTGACTTAAGTTATTTATTTAGTCAATTTTGACCTATGTCTTTCGATGGAGTAATGTACCTTTTTTAACCTATAATTCTAACCTTTAATAAATTTCTTTTTTATATCTATGAATATATGTATCTTTATATAAAATTTATAAATATGTATATTCAGATATATATATGTGTGTGTGTGTGTGTGTGTGTGTGTGTAAGTGTGTGTGTGTGTGTGTGTGTGTGTGTGTGAATTATTCCCTTTAACTATGCTTAATATCTTCTCGTTTTTACATTATGCATATAATTCTGTTATTAGGAATCCCTTAATACATCCATTCTTTACTTCTATTAATTTATTATAATTTATAATTAATTATATTTGATTCTATGTTTATTATATTTTATCTGAGTAAATCAAACTTATATAATTTTTATTTATTGTTTATCGACTAACTTTAAATGTTTTCCACCCCTAAACCTATATTAAAAAAATAAATTTAAAAACACAGAGTTCATATTTCGTACTTAAATGTTTTATGCACAACGTTGTTTATGGCACGTATAAACTTAAAATAAACTATGCTAATAACCTTGATCCCTATCATTGGCTTTACGGTGCAAGCACCCTAGAAGTTTTCTTTTCTTTATTCTTTTTGCGTCTTTTTTCTTTTCTCGTCCTTTCTTTAATTAGTTTTCTTTCTATCCAGTGAGGGACAGACTGGAAAAATATTCTGTCTGATTGTTTACCAAATGGAGGCTTGCTAGTTCGGAAATTTTTTTGTTCTAAATTTATACGCACATTTGTAAGTATGTATTGTACGGCTAATTTTACTTTATATATATATCCATTTATATGTATGTGTATATATATATATATATATATATATATATACAAGTCTTTACATAATTTTGAATGTTTGTATATCCGTAAGCGTGTTGATGCAATCAGTGAAGATATATATGAAGCTATTGAACATGGATCTCCAATCTGCTACGTCTCTACACTGCCAAAGATTCCAAATTTTAAACTTTACACTTTCTGTGTGTTATCTGCATTTTGGAGATTTTTTTTTTTTAATAATTACGGAATGCTAACACACTTTCATTTTTTTTGGGGGGGGGACTATTAATCGTTCGACTTGGTAGAAATATTCCGCAAATAATTGAACTTAATTCAACTTTTGACTGGCTAGGCTGTATATCTTTTATCTATACCTTTTAAATTATACCTTTTTCAATATATGTGCTGATAAGCAAAATATATGTGTATTCATAACTGATCATTTTGCCAACTGCATTTCATTTACTCTGATGATATGATTGAAAATCCATGGATTAAGAAAATTATTTTTTCCATATATTCTTCATTTGAATATATTTTTTATGTATATTTTAATCCAAAGAATTTGACTTTAATTTTTATATTTATATTATGTTCTATTTTTTATATATTGAGCTTTACCTTTTTGGCTGAGATCGTCTTGAAAATATTATCTCACCATAAGAAAATAATTTATTTGATTATCAAATATGTGATTTTATTCATTTAATATATATATATATGTATGTATGTATGTATATATATATATATATATATATATATATATATATATATATATATATATATATATATATATATATATATTTCTTCATAAGTTTTGGTTTCGGTCCGATTTAAGTTAATGCACCCTAGTCATATAGATATTTTTTTTGTAACTTTATAATATATAATGATCGATAGAAAATTGACTCTATAATAATATATTCGAAATCTACATGAATTAAAATATCATATTTAAGCGTAGTTTACGACCAGGCTATGCCTAGCGTCCCTGCTAGCTTAGATAAATATTTTTTTCAGTTTTAACAGAAGAGGTACAATGATATCAGGGATTCTCCATTTACGCTGAACATCTACAGAATGCCAGCATCAATATATTACATATGAAAGAGCCTGCTGTGGAATTTCTACATGTCCCTCAAGTTGATGTTATTGTTATTATTATTATTATTATTATTATTATTATTATTATTATTATTATTATTATTATTATTATTATAATAATAATAATAATAGTAATAATAATAATAATAATAGTAATAATAATAATAACAACAACAACAACAACAATAATAATAATAATAATAATAATAATAATAATAATAATAATAATAATAATAATAATACAAACATGATAACCGGATGTCATAAGCAGAAAAACACCTGTTTAAACAGTTTTTCATCTCTCAACAATCACACGGCGAAGATCAAGGAGACAGAAATACGAAGCAAATAAACGAAACTTGCCAAAAAGTTGATATGGAAAATAAGGTTAATATAATTCCAATAATCGCAGAAGCATTAAGAATAGTCCCGAAATAATTGGAAAAGATTGTGACAAAGTTGAATCGAAAGGAAAACTGAGACTCTACAACGGCCAGCAATAATGAAAACAGGTAAAATGTTAAAGAAAATCTTCGAATGCAAATAGCAACCCACAGTAAGTGAGACTGCAAACACGTCGCATAAAATTGCAATACATAGATATAAAGCAAAAACAGAAAAGAAAAACATCACCACATGAAACTAAGGGAACTGAAATTGCATTAAATTTCATAAATGTGAAAAGTTTAGGAGAATGGAAAGATCGAGGAGGAAGAACACTGATCAGACGCTTTTGCGATAACGCAGCATCATTTGCAATGGTTATCGAAAGAAGTCTGGTAGGACTTTATGTCGCTCAGATTCCAGGAAATATCACCAGTCATTATCAGTGATGCTCACTGATAATGATCTTTATGGTAACCCTTAATGAGTACTGAAGTAGTAGTAGTAGTAGTAGTAGGAGGAGGAGGAGGAGGAGTATTGTTATATAAAAGTAATGAAACTTATTTTTAATTCTACAAATAGGATGTTTAAAAACATGTCACAATTTATGACTTTCGAAAGCGATCAAAATAAAGCAAAGAGGGATAATGGCTGTGGCCCAACGGGTCACGGTTGCATCTAGTACAATTAATTGTTAAATAGTTCATCTGATAATTAACAAAGGCAAGCACCATTCATCCTAAGTTTGCTGAACCAACTTCTTTCGAAGGAGGAAGTTTCATGGGAATATCCAGTCCACAAGCGATCCTATGAAGAATTGTTTTTAATGTTTTAATTCCACTTCGTGGACTTTCATTTTTTTTTAAATGCTCGACGAAATTGCTGTTCTGGATCTGATCTGTCAACTGGATCTAAATTTTTAAATCTGTCTTCACAATAACATTTTAGATCGAGGAGAAATGGTTTTAATGTCCACCATCATTAGAAGTCTCATTAATCATTTTGAAAGTTTCAATTAAATCAACTCGCATGTTGCTATTGTAAAGGAGTTAATCCTAATATTCCAATGTTTCCTTGTGACCTTTTACTATTCTTATTAGCTGTGCCACTTTTTTTGTCTTTCTTTTTTTGCCTTCTAATCCGAGTATGACTAGGTCTCAACACTGAGTCAAGACCCTAGTGCGATACTTTATACGGCGTCAATCATATTTTTTTATATATCTTCTAAACATTTGTCTCCCTATAAATAATACTTTTAGCCATCTATCTAATCATTTTATTTACCCACGTACACGATATTATTCTGGACTTTGAGTGTATTATGAAAATAAACCCTCTTAATTCTTTGCATCACCGGTCAATACTAGATTAATGTAGGAACACAAGGAGGGGAAGCAAAAATGGGAAGAAGGAAGAGAAGAAAAAGAAAACGACGCGTAGCAGTTGGCTCGTTACGTTCTTCCCTCCCTCCCTCTCTCTCTCTCTCTCTCTCTCTCTCTCTCTCTCTCTCTCCCTCTCTCTCTCTCTCCCTCTCTCTCTCTCTCTAGTCTCTTCCAAAAAGTCGAAATTTGTGAAAAAATTTTTAAAATTGTCGTCGTGCTAGTGACATGTACGGCCTGAGTTTTTTTTTTTTTTTTCATTGTACTGACAGAGACCCGCTGTGTTGAGTGCGTGAAAATGATCAAAATAACTACCTTTTTCCCTTACAAAGAAAAGTTGTATCTAAGTTCTCATTTTCGTTTAAGGCTTTTGACAGGGTATAGCATGAAGGTCTTCTTAGGAAAATCAGATCATACGGTATCACTGGAAGAAAACATAACACAATTAAATCCTTCTTAGATAAGAGAAAAATCCAGGTTGTCCACGACGGTTGTACATCTCATCAATATGATATAAATGCGGAAGTGCCTCAAGGGTCTATCTTTGGATTTCTATTATACCTAATATTCATAAATGACCTCCCTAACAAAATTGTCTTTGAGATGGGTATATATGCTGATGACACCACGCTCTATAACAGACACGACAGGAAAAAAAAATGAACACATACCTAAAGAAATGGCAAAAACACTGAAGGATGACTTCCAATCTGTAGTGGAATGGGGACAAAAATGGATGGTCATATTCAATGCTGCCAAGACTAAACTTGTTTCCTTCAATAATTACAAGAAACTTCTCTACCACAAATAGCAATGGCCAAAGACTCTTTATTTGAGAGTACATCTTTTAAATTCCTCGGCCTAACCTTCACAGGAAACATGAGTTGGAACAATTACATTGAGGACATTGTCAGGACCGCTGCGAAGAAGGTAGGTTCTCTCTACCGTGCTAGAAAGCTACTAACGCCTGAAAGTATCCTACACCTCTTTAAGGCCACCATTCGCCCATGTATGGAGTATTGTTCTCATATTTGGGCTGATACATCTACCACTAGTCTCTCGCTCCTAGACAGGGTTCAAAAGAGAGTCGCCAACCTAATAGGTCTTGAACTGTCATCTAAGCTTCAGCCTCTGTCCCATCGACGAAATGTAGCATCCCTCTACCTATTCTACAAGTACTTTAACGGTAAATTCTCCGACGAACTGCAAGCATTCGTACCCCTCGACGTAAATACCCCCAACAAACCCGACAAGCAGTAGAGATCCTTAGATGTAAGAGAGCCTTCTACTCCAGTAGTTTCTTCCCCATAACCGCCAGACTTTGGAATTCCTTCCCGGGTTCTTGCTTCTCTAACTATATTGACATGCAGAAGTTCAAGCGTAACCCAACTTCCCACATAGTACTCCTGTAGATTATGTCCCTGATAGTAGCCCCCTCTACATCAAAGTCGCAATGGGCCTTGTTTGGGGTGAAAATGTAATTTTAAAAAAAACCCTGTTGGATGCGTTAGAGAGAAATAGATTACTACATTACTGAAGATTCTTTTGTGCCGTGATGACGCGTTCTACATAAAATGTTACATAATTACTCTAATTACATCTAACATTCACAATTCCAATTCTTTCGATCGTCGTCGCTTTCAAGTTTTCTGTCGGCTGCCCTTACTTTGAAGTCGTCTTTCAACCGTCATTGCATTTTAAGACTTTACGATTTTTGCTTTGCAGTACTTAAATTTTAGATTCGACCAGATCAAAATGTATTACCTGTTTCATTAGGTATCAGGAGGTTTTACCCTTCCTTTTGCAGCGGGATAGATAGTTTACTGTCTGTGTGGGGTTTTTTTCAGATTACATGCTTAATACTAAATAGATTTTGATTCGAAATGATTCCTTATTTTATAATATTCAAAAACATAACATGAGACCATTTTATATCACCTATACACGATTTTATCGCATTCAGTTTAGACCGTCAATCTGAACTTTTGCTCATATTTTTTACTTAAAGCCTTGTTCAAAGAAGATCGCTGTGAATAACCATCTGCTTTTAACCGTGGCTACCGAGAAAGAAGATCGATGCATATGACAGCGTAACATCACTATCTGATTAAGTTTTAGGTATAGACAGCTTCCGGTATTCAACCATGTGGTCATGCTAACTGACATTAAAAAATATGGCTACCAATATTTGTTACCGATTGTCCATGTATGTTCTAAAGAGAAAGAATAATTCTCCATTCGGATAATAATTATTATAATTGCACATTTGGGATAATTTTAATCAAAATATCGGAGAAAGTAAAATATTTCATTTTATTTATTTATTTTTACTTCAAAACAAACAATTTTCATATAATATTTTTCAGTCCCTTCTTTTAATAATAAACAAAACTTTTCACGGAGTATTTTCAAATATTTTAAAGTAAGCATTTTTCACGGCAGTTTTTTTTATTTTTTATTTTTATTTTTTTTTTACGATCGGTGAATTATCAATATTTTAGCATCAGGCGTAATTTCTTTCTTGGAACTCTGGGAATCTGAATGCAAAAAAGAGGAGGAAAAATCTAGGGAAATCATTGGACGGAAAATATCCTGGCTAAAAATCTAACGGAAAAGAAAGAAGTAAACAATCGACAAACACCTACAAGGACAACCAGGAGCAGAACACTCTTAAACGATATCCGCAAACACAGAGATCACATAGCAAAGGTAAGAAAAGAAACATACACCATACACAAACACATCCACACAACAGATACAACTTAACACAAAGAAGCAACCACAATATATCCACATCATACACAAATTCCCAACAACAAATCCAGCCAACACGCACACTAATAACACCTCAAAATTACACAAGAACCCACACCCTTAACAAACACAACACACCAGACAACATACCACACAATACATCTCCACAAAAATACCCCCATATATACAATCCTAAGCAATACAAACCAAACTATTACCACCCACATCAGCAAACACAATCAAAAATCCATTTCCACGGACACTACATCGCTAACACAAACAACCAAAGAATACCTTTACTAAACAACCCTTACCAAAATATCCCTACAATGCAAAACAACTACCACAGACATCACATAATTCAAAACACTGCCTACAACACTCACCCCCTCATATCTCACACAAAGAAGGAAACCCCCAAGGCACCTCCCCCATCAACGGGAACAAGTAGAATATCCCATGCAACACCAATCACAACAAACAAACCTACCCTACAACAAACCCCGGCAATACAATCCCATACAACAATGCATATATCCTCAACAGCAACACCAATTCCAACTGAAACACAACTATCCAACACAAACAACATATAATGACAACCCATTCAATCATTTATCACCGAACCCTCACAATAATGCACACAACACTTATTTTACAAGGAGACATCACATCACCCTAAAACAAACAACTCCTCAAAACAAGGAAACTAACAACCCTCATCATTTTTTAGGAAATCCCCAGGGAACAACAATTCCAGGTTAGAAAAATAAGACCCAAAATCATCAATTTATCCACATACACCTTATCAAAGAACGAAACAGAAATACTGTTGGGCCTCAAATTCTGTCCTACCCCTAAAAGCAATATAGCGGAACTAAAAAAAGACCTTAAAGAATTCGAACGGAAATTTAGACTAATAGAAACACTAGATAGCAAAGGTGATAAAGATGATTCTTTAGTAAAAAAAAAACAAATCAACATATTTCCCTAACAAACAGAACAACACAAAAGAACTAAACACCTACTTCGAAAATCTCTGGAACCTTAACCTCCGAAAAAGATAAAACCACAAGCAACCTCACATATAAGCAAAACCAAGCACTCGAAAAGATCCGTAATAATAATGACATAATAATAAAAGAAGCAGACAAAGGCAGTGCCGTAGTAATCATGGACAAAACTTATTATGAAACAAAAATTACAGAATTACTAGATAACAAACACTACTATAAACCCATTAGTACCAACATAGATAACACCATTATCTCAAAAATCTACAAAACTTTGTACAACACACAACAAAATATTAAAAAAGAAAGAAAAGGACTTCCTCACAAATTTCATTACAAAGACCAACAACTTCTACGGACTGCCTAAAATGCACAAATCTGACGTAATAAAACTTGCCATCGATACACAAAACTCTGAATTTATTAGCGCTCCAAACCCTAGTGAACTTACATTAAGACCCATTGTAGCAGACCAGCCTGTCCGACAAGCAGACTTAGCAACTTAATAGACATCTTATTACAACCTTTCACAGATCAAGTTAAGAGCTACATAAGGGACGACATCCACTTTCTTACTACCTTACCACATACAGTAGAAAACGAGACACTATTACTTACATTTGATGTTAGCAGTTTATATAGTAATATATCCCATGAATTAGGAAAAGAATCAATAACATTTTGGATCAACAGATACGCACAAACGCTACATCCTAGATTCACAAAGCAATTCATTATCGATAGTATAGACATAATCCTAAATAATCATTCCTTCGAATTCAACGATACCAACTACCTCCAAACACTAGGTACAGCAATGGGAACGAAAATGGCACCCACTAACGCAACCCTTCCATTAGCCTACCTAGAAGAAACCTTATATGAAAAGATAGAACAAAAATTTGCCCGTAGCACTAAAAAAACTGTTTATAGAATCCTGGAAGAGATACCTTGATGACTATTTCATCCTGTGGAAACCCACATGGGGGGACATCACAGACTTACACACCATACTCCAGAACCTACACCCAAAAATTAAATTCACTATAGAACAAAGTTCTAGAGAATTACCCTTCCTAGATATACTGATAAAGATTAAAGACAATAACATTATCGCAGACATTTACCGCAAACCTACAGACACCCAACAATACCTACACTTTAAAAGTCATCACCCTAAAAGCTGCATAAAAGCCATTCTCTACACCCTATCACGTAGAATCTGCACCATAATCACGGACAATAACCTTCGGACAATTCGACTCTACGAATAAATCTAAGAAAAAGAAAATACCCACCACAACTTATAGATAAAGGGATCCAACTTGCGACAAATATACCAGTAGAAGATTTGAGAACCCCTAAAGAACGAAACAAAGAACAAATCATAACATACGTCTCCACACACAAAACAAGCAACCATAAAAATATTTTAAAATAAAAAAATGATAAAAGGCTAAAAACTCCACAATTGTTGATGGCTACACTCTTTTAAATATACATTTTTTCTCTCGTTGGAACTACACAACCATCACTTTAAATAAATAAATATATATATATATATATATATATATATATATATATATGTGTGTGTGTATATATATATATAGATAGATAGATAGATAGATAGATAGATAGAGATAGATAGATAGATAGATAGATAGATAGATAGATAGATAGATATCACAAGTTTATTTTATATTTTCATTCATTTTCTCCTTCTCTCTTTCTATTACACTCTCTTTAGTTCATTTCCACTTTCTGTCACTCATATTCTCTTTTGCTTTTCCTTTTGTATTTTCCTTTCTTCTCTTTCTCTCTCTCTCTCTCTCTCTCTCTCTCTTTCTCTCTTTCTCTCTTTCTCTCTTTTTCTTACTTTTGTTTAACTCCATTTTCGGATTATCTCGTTTTTTTTTAGCTTCTTTATTGCCTCATCTACCTTTGTCATAATCACCAGTTTCTTAGTTCTTTTTGCTTACCCGCACTTCATTCTCCTCGCATGTATGATTGCAAGTTTTAATTAGCCTATGATTAGACGCGCTCCTAATCAAGAGTAAAAGCAATTATTTCGCCGATTCTTTTTAAACTCCAAACAACAAAGACAATGGCGAAAACTTGCTGTTCATAATTTGAGCAAAATGGCACTTTAAAAGAGTATATATATATATATATATATATATATATATATATATATATATATATATATATATATATATATATATATAAGTGAAAGTGTATGTCTGTCTGTCTGTGTACATTTCCCTACACAATAACTCCGTCAACTTTCAGTCTACAGACTCGAAATTTGATATACAGGGTATGGAGATTTGGGAAAATCTTTGTAATCCTTCGGCCAGAAATTTGGCTGTTGAGGGGTCAAAGTTCAACGATTTGACCTTTGAGAACTCTACCAAATTCCTCCGCCAATTTTTAGTCTAAACACTTGAAATGTTAGATATAAGTTCCTTGGACATGGCTCTAACTTAATAACTTGATTTGAGCCCAAAACAATAAATGTTAAGGAGTCATAATAGGGTCAATTTTTTTTTAATTTGACCTATTCGGTCTCTACCAAATTACTAAAGACAATTTTTGATCTAAACATTTGAAATTTTATATAAAAGGTAATCAGAGATAAAGCAAACTTCGGTTTGGGTCGAAAATTTGAGCTACAAATATATAAATCTCTGTATGTGTGTTTGCATGTCTGCCTAAAACTTTCGACAGAGGCGATGGATTTTCACAAGATCAGTATTGTTTTGAAGTTTGACCCTGCAGACGACAAATACCGAAAAATTGGCTAAAAACATTAATTTCTTCACCCTCAACTGGACACTTTTCTATAGGGAGAGGTTGCTTTTTTCGCCGAATTTTCGAAACTCATCCCCTCTTTTCGAATGTCTAGACTTAATTTAAACCTACGCCACATCCCATTTGGCGGTAGTCGTAACAGCAAAGACGTCACGTTTTTTTTCACGTTCTTTTCCGCCTTCGCAATACGGATTCGAGCCTGTCTTCCTACTACCACTTTTTTTTTGCTCAACACACACCTCCAAACACCCGGGTAACGCCAGGCACCCATGCTAGTATATAAATAAAGACATAAGTAGACGGAAGTACACTTACATAGATGCATTGATATTAAAGGGCTGAAATATATAAATACAAAGATATAGACTGATAAATATGAACAGAAGTCAGGTACATATATACGTGCATATCACATAGATAGATCGAAACATGCATACATACATAATACATACATGGTGATTGCAACGTCTTGTCAGACGAGTGTCAATCCCTCAGACATTTAAAATCCATGAGCCCAAATGCCTGAGGGAGTATCTATACAAAGATGATGTTACAGAGTCTTAGCTTTGTACGACAGCTAAGTCTCTCTCTCTCTCTCTCTCTCTCTCTCTCTCTCTCTCTCTCTCTCTCTCTCTCTCTCTCTCTCTCTCTGTTCAAAATGTTGAGATCCAGCAACAAGCAAGAGCAAGATAGCCAGCAACAAATTAAACTCTAGACCAGCTTAATGCGGGTACTGGTCTCCCGCTTTATGGTTTTTTAAATCAGAGATTTGCTTCTCCTAGAAAGGTTGCCTTCACCACGGCTTACGGGAGCCCTCTCCACCACAATACACATATAGATACACACAAATATACACGGTGCTAGTTGGCTATTGACCCCGAAAAAGAGTTCATTCGCCCTACATACATACATACATGCATACATACGTACATATACACATGTCCTTATATATTGATTTAGATGGAAGTACTGACAAATAGATAGATAGGTAGGTAGGATGATAGATAGATAGATAGATAGATAGATAGATAGATATGTTAAAGATGGTCTTTTACGTCCTTTATTTATTTCTTATTTATTTATTTCTTTGCCCGCTTACTTTTACTTATTGTTTTCTTTTTACTTTATCGTACTTTTAAAGTCTGTGTGTTCTTACATATATGTTCTTATTTATATTGGTGTGTGTGTGTGTGTGTGTGTGTGTTCTATCCTTACACAGTTTCTTGCCTTGAAGGGCCTCGACGTGTATGTGCAAATATATAATGTGTACATACCTGCTTTCCTTGACCAGCGGATGATATCGTCTTGTCGCTGAGCTGCCATCTCGTGGGGAGTGGTACTTACTGCTGCAGATGGATCGATAACACAAGATGGATTTGAAGCTCGATTCTTTTATTAAAGACAAGTCTATCATGGACCCTGGTTGCTGCGAAGAAACCCTAATCTCCTGCCTGTTCCATCTGCAGGCCAAACCAACTCTCAGCCCACGTGGTCGCCAACCGGAAACCTACGACCACAATTCCCGTTTTACCCCTAATTTCCGGTGCACGTCACCCCTAATGTCCGGTGTATTCTATCTAGGTTGATACCTGTCAACTCTAACCTTTTATGACCCCCGCTAAACTCGCTGATGGGAATCGAAAATATACTTACATAACTTTCAATTTCTACAAACTACCTAGATAGCATTTAAGCTGGGATTCCCAATACTACAGATAAATAGATAGATAGATAGATAGATAGATACATACATACATACATACATACATACATACATCGGAAGAAAAAGAAATCTACGTTCATAGATAGATAGATGTTAACAGTTCTATGACTTGAATAGCTGTTCATGTTAGAAAGGCGTTATACATTCCATGCGGAATATCGTTATATTCCTACTTCAGATCGGACACAACATTACAAATGAATAAGGAAAAATAATTGACAGGATAAATAAAAGGAACAATAAAATAAAGAAGAGAAGACTAACATGACGCAAATGGTATAAAATTATTTCCGATGATTTACGAGACGAGGGCGAAAGCACTGCCTTCATTGTTCATCTGGTCAAAACGATTTACTAGGCTTGTTCCAAAAATAAAGCATCCTATATTTTTAAATCAGAAAACCAGGAGAAGTACCATTAAAACGAGTGGCATTTTGTGCTTCGGAATTTATTTTTCTACACCATTCTCAATTCACTTTTGCCGGATATTCAATGACATATCTCTGCTTCTAGCGCACGTCCATGAGAGAAGCTGTTTTCTTAGAGTCTCACACTTTCACTAGAGAGATGGAACTTTCAGATCATAAATGCATAAGTTCAGTCATAACAGCGCAGTTTGCAATTACTTCTGATCCATTCGGGCGAAATAAAAAGAAACCACTAGAATATGTGGGGTGGCGCGTGTGTGTGTGTGTGTGTGTGTGTGTGTGTGTGTGTGTGTGTGTGTGTGTGTGTGTGTGTGTGTGTGCGTGTTGCGAACAAAATGAAAGATATGCTGAGTAGAAAGATAAAGGCAAAAGATTGTGATGTCTATTTCATAGCTTTTCTTTCTGAAACCTTTGACGCCATGATTACCTAACTGAATTTCGCTGTTTTTACAATGTGTAAGTCTTGTAATAAACGAATCCTTTTGAAAAGCCATAAAAACAATTTTACTGTCCAAGTGAGGACTGACCAAATCACGTGCTATGTTGCAGTTCTTTCAAAGACCAATGGTTTTTGTGTGTGTGTGTGTGTGTGTGTGTGTGTGTGTGTGTGTGTGTGTGTGTGTGTGTGTGTGTGTGTGTGTGTGTGTGTGTTTCAGAGAACTTTCATTGATATATTTTCAATTGATCATTTTTTTATTCATCAGCTACTATTTATTCCCTAGTCTGAATTTCTTTATTTCTCTGGGTGTTTTTTTCGGTTTAGTTTTATTTTTCATATTCTTTTTCTTTTTCATTCATATTTTGTTTTTGTTTTTTTCTTTTCTTTTCATTCATATTGTGTTTTTCTTTTCTTTTTTCATTCGTCATTCATATTTTTTCTCGTTTTCTTTTCTGGTCCTGGATATGACCTTAAACTATATCCGATGGAGAGGTCCCAGCTTGCGAGCTTTGCGGGTGTGGAACCACCCTTTAATTGCCATTGCTCCCAGGTCCACTCTGACCCGGAGTGGTAGTACCTGTTAGGGTCCCAACTATGAGTTAAATAAAAATAAAAAAACAAATATATTCTACCAAAAAATTTTTTTCAAAATCACCCGAAAAGGGTGGATATGCCGTAAAACAAAAACAACCAACCAACTTTTTCACTTTTTTCCTTATTCTCCTTTCCTTTCCTCGTTTGCTTCTTCCATCTCTTCTTCATTTTCCTCTTCTTCATTCCTATTATTTCTTTCTTATTTTTCTTGTTTTCTTGTTTTACATTTTCTTTTTTATTCTTCATTCCTATTTGACTGTCACATTTACTTTTGAAATAGTATTGTCATTTTTCTTGTACATATTAATTTGAATAGCATTGTCGTCGCAATTGAAAAAAAGGGAACGATTAATATTGTTCTTTCAGAGGGAAAAGGAAAAGATAAGCTGAAATAAAGATATTTTATGTTTGATAGAAAAACGAAACAAAATTAAGAATCATAAAAAGTCAAGTTTGCATAATTTATTGCCATGAAGTATAGAAAATATAAAAAAAAATAAAGCCACAACGTAATAAAAAATATGCTACCGTCTTTTCAAATTCGTGTTTCTTGTAATTGCAATTTTAACCAATCAGAATCCACGAAGATAACTTCTATGTTTTCTATTTGTGTGAAATCAGTAATTACTAATCGAGATGAACTGGGGGAAGTAATGAAAGAATGGCGTTTTAAACCAGTATAGAAAGAATCCCAGGAGAAGATATGGAGATACAATGGGAAAGTCGAGATTTGAAATGTAAGCAATGAGAGAATGCATGAGAATGAGAGGGAAAGAGAGGGAGACAGAGAGAATGAAGGGGGAAAGACAGAATAAAAAAGACAGAGATATTCACAAAGAAATACGAACACTAAATAAAAACAAAAAAATTAACTTAAACGATCAATAACAAAAAAAGAAAACAAACAAACAAAAACGATTAAAAAAAACCGGATAAGTAAGAAAAGGTAATAAAACAAAGAAATGGAAAGAACTCCATCCAGAAAACTATGATGAAGAATCAAAAGTAAAAATGCGAATAGAACGAAAAAAATAATAATAATAAAAGGTATTAACGTGAAAAAGAAAAAGAATGAAAAAAAACGTAGAACGAGACGAAGAAAGAAATAAAAATTATACAGAAAAATTTGAAGATGAAGAATAAAGAAAGATGAAGAAGGAAAAAACCATTAGGAGCAGCAAAGAGAAAAGAAAAAATGGTGAATAATAAGAGTAGAAAGTAAGATGAAAAATATGAAAAGCAACATCATCATGAAACAGTAAATACAGACGAGTAAAACGAAAAATGGGAGAAGGAAACGAGAAAGAAAAACGAAAAAAAATACAGAAAGAAGAAAAATAGGGATGAGGAAAAAGAGATATAAGAAGAAGAAAAAAGAAAAAAATACGAATTACTAGCAGGGGGGGGCTTTGCCCGGTCGTAAAATATGCTTAAATATAGTATCTTAATATTTTCAGATTTTGTATACATTGATATATAGTCATGATTTCAAAAGTAAAAAGAAATGGTTTTAGATGCCATCAGTTGGAATCGAAACCGAAAGAAAACTGTAGCATATAAAGTTGGTGACGTTACCACTGTACCAATGTGACACGCGTATAAACTGATAAAAATAAACTAATATGAATGTACAAAATATATAACGATCTTTTCCAGTTTGGACCCCTTTTTTTACTCCGTGAAAACTATTGAAATTGGCTAAAGATCCATAAAAATCCAATCATTTGAGGTCCCGGAAGAGATAGAGTTTGAAAATATGCATACAGACAGACAGATATATAGCCTTTCATATATAAGATTAAAATATGACGAGCAGATAGTGGATCGTGTGCTTACATTTTTCAGACTCATAATTGTTACCTCCTTAATTGTTATATTGATGTACAGTGCAATGCAAACTACAATGTATTTTGAACAAAGTCAATGCGGGGAGACATGTGAAACGTCTTCCTGGTACACTGTGTGGGAGGTGTCCCTGATTAAAGCAGGCAATCGATTTGATTAAAAAATGGGCGATTTCACCGATTTGGATGACAATAAAAGTATGGAAGAGGTGAAAATTTGTTGATTCTAATTCAATCTCGGACAACGTCTGGTCTCCCTGCTAATATGAAGTAAAGTGATGGTAAAAGGAAAAAACGCAAGTAAAAGAAAAATAGAAACGAATGAAAAAAAAAGAGGAATGTTGGAGAAGAAAACGAAGAAAGAAGGAAAAAAGATTAATAAAACGAAGAAATGGAAAAATAAGAAAAACTAATAGGAAGGAATGTACTAGAAAAATGACAATATTATTTCAAAAGTAAATGTGACAGTCAAATAGATATGCTTTAAAACTAGAGCAGGACAGAAAACAAAAACTCTATTTCAAACTAAAACATGACAGAGCAACGAAAACTTTATTCCAACTGAAACATGACAAACCAACGAAAACTTCATTTCAAATATAAACGTGACAGAACAACGAAAACTTTATTTCAATCTGAAACATGATAGACCAATTAAAATCTTAAACGTGAGATACAAATGAAAACTATATTTCAAACTCAAACATGACAGACCAACGAAAATTTTATTTCAAATTGAAACATGACGGACCAACAAAAACTTTATTTCAAATCGAAACATGACACACCAACGAAAATTTATTTCAAATTGAAACATTACAGACCAATGATAATTTTATTTGAAACTGAAACATGACAGACCAACAAAAACTTTATTACAAATTGGAATATGACAGACCAATCATAATTTTATTTCAAATTGAAGCATAACAGCCCAACGAAAACTTTATTTCAAATTGAAACATGACAGAACAACGGAAACTATATTTCAAATTGAAACATAACACACCAATGAAAACTTTATTTCAAATTGAAACGTGACAGACTAACGATAACTTTATTTCCAATTAAAACATGGCAGACTAACGAAAACTTTATTTCAAATTGAAACATGACAGACCAACGATAACTTATTTCAAATCGGAACATGACACACCAACGATAACTTTATTTCAACTTGAAACATGACAGACCAACTTTATTTCAAATTGAAACATGACAGACCAACGAAAATGTTATTTCAAACTCAAACATGACACACCAATGCAAACTTTATTTCAAATGGAAACATGACAAACCAACTAAAACTGTATTTTAAATTGAAACATGACAGACCAACGAAAACATTATTTCAAACTCAAAAATGATAGACAAACGAAAACTGTATTTCAAACTGAAACATGACAGACCAATGAAAACTATTTTAAACTCAAGCATGGCAGACCAACTTATTTATATGACCGTTTCATGTCCTATACCAGAAAACGTTTAAAAAGTCAGGAAGATTCATCACGTTGACACACCGGTTCTCATTAGATTACTGAAGCTAAGCCGTGTTATTCGTGGTCAGTACCAGATGGTTAACTAAAGTTATAACAATATTTAAAGTTCAATCTCACGTTTTCTTGTTCGTTGCGCTCAACGATTGCCTTTGTTTGAGTTTATTGAACGGCGACTATTTTTCTTCTACGCATGCACCATATGAAAAGACTAGAGACACTCGTCTACACTGCATATATTCAATAAAGATATTTCGAGAACTTTAGATAATCCAAAACATCAACATTACGAGACACCCAGACTTAATGCTTACTCGTACTATCACCGTGGATCACAATTATAAGTGTAAAACGTAGAGTAAATTGAATTTTAAGATCAAATTTATTGATTACTTGTATGAAGGATTCAGGAATGACATACCATCCCTTGTGGTAAATGCTTATAGCATTAACTGTTTCAGATACAGCTTAGACTGTAACATTAGCGTGTTCTAGGATCCTCACATTGTGTCCACTTCCTCGGTAGAATCCATTGGTTATATTTCTGTAATCGCCATTGTTAGATGGTAGCCGAAGTTTCAACATTCTCTCTAGTCTTGCATAAAAAGTTAATGGCCAATTGAACGTGACCCCTTATGTCTAATTTCTCCATTCTTTCACAGTACTGTAAGTCTTTATGTAAGGTTTGCATCGTTCCTTTCCTCCAGGGTATAAATTTCATAACTTCTCCACCTTGCTATTTTAATAACTGAACAAAGATTCTTTCTTAGAAGTGCACGCCTGTGGAACTCTCTTCCGTTTGCATGTTTCCCACCTAACTACCACTTGGATATCTTCAAGTTCAACATAAACAAATTCCTGATGAACCACTCCTTTAAGTAAGACACTTTACCAAATCTCCAATACTAACGATTACTACGATACTATCCCATTGATTACTGTACACGCAATAATCCTTATCCTCGAGTGGCTTTCGGGCCTTGATAAGGGGTGACTTCCATGTAAAAAGAAACATCTACCGCACCGTGTTTAACAATCGATGCCCACATCGATATTGTTATATTTCTTTTCTTCTTTCTACATTTATTAACATTTTGAAGGGACGCCTATAGCATCACATTTCTGTATACGTAAATCTTGTTATACTTTTAGTGCTACCAAAATATTCTCGTTCTCACATCATTTTAAACAACGGTTCAAATCTAACTGTATGTTTACACTTCTGTTTCTAATATTGGTACATAATGAGGTCTAGCAACTCGTATATATTAATTAACAGCCAAGCATCCTATAACTAAATCCTTTTTCATTGATCTTTTCTTTATTATCTACAGCTGGTTATATAAATATAAGGCCGCACACACACACACACACACACACACACACACACACACACACATATATATATATATATATATATATATATATATATATATACAAGTTAGAAAAGCATTTCATCCAAGGCATGAAAATTGTAAAAACAAAATGTTTTTACTATAGGCTTTAAAAATAAAGGTACAAGGTTCAATTTGAAATGTATTTATCTTCAAAGTGCACTTTTATAAATTTTACAAAGTAAGGTATAAAAATTTAATTTAAATTGGATGAAAAAATTACCTTGGATTTATTTTATGTAATGTACATTCTGTTGCACTTTTTAAAAAAAGATCATTGACAATTTTATATCTATATCATTATTTGCTAGATGAAAGATAATGTTTTTAAATTGCAACAAAATGTAAATTTAAACACATTATCTTTCATCTAGCAAATTTCAAAAGGACTGTATAACTGGCTACGGTCAATAGTAGTCCTCACCAGCGAAATCTTTGTTAATGTTATTCTATTATTATTATTATTATTATTATTATTATTATTATTATTATTATTATTTAAAACATTTTGTGTCCTGCTCTTTCGCACGAGGACTAATATATATATATATATATATATATATATATATATATATATATATATATATATATATATATTTGTCTTTGCATAAACAGTAGTTTGTTTCTACACAGTCATGAGCATGTTTCGGTCTACCAGTATTTACTAACTACAGACCTCATCAGGCAACAACCCTTATTTCCAGAAACGAAATTTGAATTCCGTTTTCGAAAATAAGGGTTGTTGTCTGATGAGGTCTCTAGTTGGTAAATACTAGTAGACCGAAACATGCTCATGGCCGTGTTGCAACAAACTACTGCTTATGTAAATACAAATGTAACTTGCTCTACTTCTGTATTCAGTACTCTCGTATTAACCTCGTTATATTTCACTGGTTAACCTACCTTTGGAAAATAGCAACCTCAAATTATATATATATATATATATATATATATATAAAATATATATATATAATATATATATATATATATATATATCAAATGTGATATCGCTTTCTTGAAAATTGATATCGAAAGTTTACGAAATCCTTTCTGCACAGACGTAATTAAAGGTTGTAGACATTTAACAAAACGGTTTTAAAATATAAATAAGTCGCTGACATTTCATTGAATGGTGAAGAAGGAATCATTTAGGAACCCCATGGAATAATTTACTTTGTTGACCGAAGCCTTGTTGTAGATAACTAGCAATTTAAACTGGCAATTTATAAGGGAATGCACATATCAATGACTGAATCGAAATTTAAAAAAATTTGGATTTTTTTCAAAGATATCTTTAAAAATGAAACTAATAAAACCCAGAGCAAATGTTCGCGTAATAATGAATGTAAGTTGTTAATTCCAAACGAGAAGTTCAGTGGTTAAAGTTAAATTCTGAAAATCAAAATATAAACACGTATATTCGAGTTAAGAATTTATTGTTGGGCACAAAGAAATACATAGAGGAGGGGTTATGCTAATTTCCTTAATCCATAGATTTTCAATACTGGCTCATATCATCAGAGTAAATGAAATGCGGTTAACAAAATGTTCAGCTGTGAATAAACACGCATTTTGCTTTTCAGCACATATATTGAAAATGTTATTGGAATGGTGAATAATAGTTATGGGAAAAGGAATTTCATACAACCTGGGCAGTCGATTATCAGTTGTGTCATAAGGAAAGCATCGAATGGTTTGACTAGAGCTTAGAAAATAACCAAAAGTTACAGAGAGCAAGATCTGGACGACAGGGAAGGTAAGAAACTGTCTTGATGCCCAAGGAATATATATTCCACTTGATCTTTAATCTGTGACTTATCTCGCTTATATATATATATATATATATATATATATATATATATATATATATATATACTAGCAGAAGTACCCGTCATTGACTGGGGTACAAAAACAGCCTACAGAAAATGGACTGTGATTGATGAAAGTATGATAGGTTATGAAAAGGAGGGGTTGTAAAGAGATAGGTTTTGATACTCAAAAATTTTACCCTAATATGATGAAAGTAAAGATAATTTTCGCGAAAATATATTTTTTTATATCAACTTTGTTTCCATTCGTAGCCAAGAGTGACCAACAAAATGATGTTTGTTTACAAAGAGAAAATGTTATATGTATAATAATATAAATATACAAGAAATAAATGTAACCATAGTCAATAAAAGTTACTTTTATGGTAGAAAAGTTCATTGGTTTGTATTTTTAAGTAGTTTGTAAAAGATATTCTTTTTAATTCACGAACCGGTTAAAAAAATATCAAAATGGCAGCGACTTTGAAATGGAGAGCCCCGTTTTCAATTTGAAGGAGGGGCACCTGAGCATTCTGTGTTAACAATTTAAGAGAGTTCCATCAACGTAAGGAATATTTATAAACATATTTTAATGTTTTCCGTTATTTTGTGTTTGAGGAATATTTGATTATAGCATGTGTAGTTTATATAAAAATTCATTTAAATAGTTATCGCCTCAAATTTCGTTTTAATTTCGGTTCGCTGAAATTATTTCAAGTAAAGAGAATTAAAAACTATTTCAAAACAAAAAAAAACATGAACTGAACTTTTATTGACTATGTTAACATTTATTTCTTGTGTGTTTATTTTTTCGTTTGTTGGCTTTTCTGCTAAATACTCTTACTAAATAATATCGACGAAATATCGAAAAACAAAAAAAAACAAAAACAGTTTGGAAAAATAATGAAGCTTTACTTACTTTAGTAAAATAATCCGAAGCAGCAAAATGGGATATTAAAAAAGTAAACACGTAATTTAGTTTTTTTAAAACAAAGAATCGATATAAATATGAATAAGAAGAAAATGGCGCCTTTTCAAGCAGAACAGCTGCTTTTCAGTTTTACAGTATTGAACGGTGTAGTATTGCGCCGTCGGATTCAGGGTTGTACTATTGTAATGTAAAAGACACGCAGAAAGGGTTGTAATCAACTGAATTCCTTCTAGTACACTAACAAAAAAAAGCTTAAACAGATATATAAATAAAAATAAAAATGTTATGTAAATACTTTTAAAAAGACACGTAATCACGTGAGCAGGATTTTTCCTTCTTTTGACACGATAACAAGTAACATTCTTATTTTTTATTATTTATCTATTTTCGAACGAGTGCCACGTGCAAATGGAGAAGGAAAAAAAACAGAATTATGCAAAATTTGTGTCGAGAATTGTCTAAAGTTCCGACTTTTTGTTTTTATTTTCACTTTAATAAGAACGTAAATTTATGAGGTGAATTTATTCGACACAATATGATTCAACTCAAAAAAATAAATAAAAGCTAACCTGAATTAAGATTTAAGTTAAGGTTTTATTGTGGACCCTCATCCTTTTTAAAAAAACCTTTTTAATCTTTGTGACATATTCACATTCTATGGAAGTCAGGCGCGAACGAACACCCAATAATTTTATTATACCATATTTCTTCAAACTGAAACATAATTATCAAAGTATACTTACGCAAATAGATATGAAAAGTCTTTGTTAAAGCTGATGTCATATTTTCATAGTACAGGCGCGAACGTAGACCCCACAATTTTATTATACCATCCTTATTTCAATTGAAATATACTTATCACAGTATTCTTATGTACATCTATATCAAAAACCCTTGTAAACGTTTTTTTTTTTTTTCATTTTTTATTCTCATACTTTGGGGGCCAGGCGCGACCGCAGACCCCACAATTTTTATGAACTACCGTTCTGCCAGATCAAACATACCCATTCCTGATCCGCGATACATCTTCTATCATTATATGTAATCAATTTTTTAAAATAGTCAACCATATAGGAGCCTATTCGTGACCAGACACACACACATACACACACACACATACACAGACGTTCAGCTATATATATATATATATATATATATATATATATATATATAGAGAGAGAGAGAGAGAGAGAGAGAGAGAGAGAGAGAAGTCACCACCACAGAGGCCACTCGAGGACAAGAGTTAATGAGTGTACACTAGTTAATGAGACAATACGAGATGCATTCGATAAGTTGGCAGACATTTCGTATGGGCACTTACATTGATAGTACACACATGAAATTCTAGTCCCTTTCGAAGTAATCTCCTCCGGCTGTAATGCATTTTCACCGTTCCAACCACTTCTGGGTGAGTGTCAATGAACTTCGTCACAACCTCTTTCATCTCCTCGATTGTGTCATAATGAAAGCCTCTAATAGCTTTACTAGAGCTTAGGAAATAACCAAAAGTCACGGGGAGCAAGATCTGGACGGTAGGGAAAGTAAGGAACTGTCTTGATACCCATATTCATCAAACAGTCTATGAAAATCTATGGAAGTTGTGGGCCATTTCAGTTCCTCACGAATAATTGTGTGTACATTCTCCACACTCAGATCAAACTGCGTATTATTGTCTCGATGGTCCTTATCCATGGACTTCTTTATTTGGCCAATCAACTCTGGTGTTCTGACTTTCTTACTCCACCCCACACCTCTCATCATCCCTCACAGACTCCCTGGCTTCCTCGAATCTCTTATGCCACTCAAAAACTGATGTTCAATCCATGTAAGATGATCCAAAAGCATTATGTGACATTCTAATTACTGCTGTAGCTGTTTATTTGGATCTGAAATCATAAGAATTGGCCAGTTATCTTATAAGATATATAACAGTAACATACTGAATTTTCAAGAGACGACGACAATTTTTAATTTTTAAATTGGAACTTATTAAAGGCAGCTAATATATATATATATATATATATATATATATATATCTAGATTGTTTTCTCGGCAACCGACAAGGCTAACATGCTTCCAACCACCCCCTGCCGAACTTTTTTTGCGGACAGACGCTACGCTAGACGATCTACAAATCACTCCTGCTCAGGTACATGCTATCATAAAAAAACTTGACACTTAAAAAACATGTGGACCTAATCTCATCCCAGCTGTGCTATTAAAAAAGTGCTCAGCCGAAATAGCCCCAGTTCTCTCCAAACTCTACAACAAAAGCCTTAATTAATCATGCTTCCCGGGCTGTTGGAAGACTGCTTCTGTGGTACCAGTATTCAAGAATTCTGGCGAAAGAACTGACCCATCAAATTATCGCCCCATTAGCCTCCTCCCACTTTTTGCCAAAATATTTGAGACCATAATTAACCATGCTCTATCCCGGCACCTTACAGATGCTAAACTTCTGACTAACAAACAATATGGATTTAGACAAGCCCGTTCCACAGCAGACATCCTCACTGTAATCTCTGAACGTATATACCATTCACTGGACAAAGCGGGGGAGGGCAGAGTGGTAGCTCTAGATATATCTCAGGTTTTTGACAGGGTATAGCATGAGGGTCTCCTCAGGAAAATTAAATCATACGGTATCACTGGTAGAATACTTAACATAATTAAATCCTTCTTAGATAAGAGAAAAATCTAGGTTGTCCTCGACGGTCGTACATCTAAACAGTGTGATATAAATGCGGGAGTGCCTCAGGGGTCTATTCTTGGACCTCTATTGTTCCTAATATTTATTAATAACCTCTCCGACAAAACTGCCTCTGAGATGGGTATATATGCTGATGACACCACACTCTATAACAGGCATGACAGGGAAAAAAATGAACACATAACTAAAGAAATGGCAAAAACGCCAAAGGATGATCTCCAATCTGTAGTGGAATGGGGACAAAAATGGATGGTCACATTCAATCCTGCCAAGACTAAACTGGTTTCCTTCAATAATTACAAGAAACCTTCTCTGCCACCAATAGCAATGGCCAGTGACTCCCTGTCTGAGAGTACATCTTTCAAACTGCTTGGCCTAACGTTCAAAGGAAACATGAATTGGAACAATTATATTGAAAACATTGCCAGGGCCGCTGCGAAAAAGGTAGGCTCTCTCTACCGTGCTAGAAAACTACTGACACCTGAAAGTATCTTGTACGTCTATAAGGCCTCCATTCGCCCATGTATGGAGTATTGCTGTCACATTTGGGCTGGTGCATCTGCTGCTAGTCTCTCGCTCCTAGAAAAGGTTCTAAAGAGAGTCGCCAATCTGATAGGCCCTGAACTGGTATCTAAGTTTCAGCCTCTGTCCCATCGACGAAATATTGCATCCCTCTGCCTGTTCTACAAGTATTTTAATGATGAATGCTCTGACGAACTGCAGACATGTGTGCTCCACCGACGTAGACACCCTCGACAAACCCGACAGGCAGCTAAATTCCACCCCCACACAGTAGAGATCCCTAGATGCAGAAGATCTATCTACTCCAGTAGTTTCTTCCCCAGAACCGCTACACTCTGGAATTCCATTCCAGGTCCCTGCTTCCTCAACTGTACTTACATGCAGAAGTTCAAGTGTAACGTGAATCAACATCTTGCTGCCCAAATCCCAACATAGCGCCCCAGTAGCTACTGCCCCTGATAGTAGCCCCCTACACCACAGTGGCAATGTGCCTTGTTTGGGGTGAAAATGTAATATATATATATATATATATATATATATATATATATATATATATATATATATATCTGTAGTGGAATGGGGACAAAAAATGGTTGGTCACATTCAATGCTGCTAAGACTAAGCTTGTTTCCTTCAATAACTACAAGAAATCTTCTCTACCACCAATAGCAATGGCCAAGAACCCATTGCCTGAAAGTACTTATTTTGAACTCCTCAGCCTAACGTTTACAGGGAATATGAACTGGAATAGATACATTGAGAGCACTGCCAAGGCTGCTGCAAGGAAGGTTGGCTCCCTCTGCCGTGCTAGAAAACTACTTACGCCTGACAGTATCCTATACCTCTATGAGGCCACCATTCGCCCATGTATGGAGTACTGTTGTCACATCTGGGCTGGTGCATCTTCTGCTTGTCTCTCGCTCCTGGACAGGGTTCAAAAGAGAGTCGCCAACCTGATAGGTTCTGAACTGTCATCTAGGCTTCAGCCTCTGTCCCATCGACGAGATGTTGCATCCCTCTGCCTGTTCTACAAATACTTTAATGGTGAATGCTCTGACGAACTGCAAACACTTGTACCTCCCCGACGTAACTACCCCCGACAAACCCGATACGCTACTAAGTCTCATCCCTTTACAGTAGAGATCCCTAGATGCAAGAAAGCATTTTACTCCAATAGTTTCTTCCCCAGAACTGCGGGTCTTTGGAACTCCCTTCTGGGATTCTGCTTTCCCAACTGCACTGATATGCAGAAGTTCAAGTGCAATGTTAACAAACATCTTTCTACTCATCTCCCTTCATAATGACCCCGCTAATTAAGTCCCTAATAGTAGCCCCCTGCTTCAAAGTGGCACTGTGCCTTGTTTTGGGTGAAAATTGAATAAAAAAAAATAATATATATATATATATATATATATATATTGTGCGGACAACTAAGATGGAAGGATGTGGGAACAATTAAAATATATCGATTTATGACTTTCAAATTCCAATTTTTTTAATTTTTACTCATTAGCAACTATTTTACTGGTTAAAAACCAAATCAATGATACATAACAGTAGTGCGACTTTAAGATCTAATCTAACCATGATTGGGTCACTCCAATATGAGTTGACCAAGTGTCTAGCTGAGACCCTCAATCCTGTGTTACAATGCTTCGCAGATAATTGTCTTGTGGATTCTTTCCGTTTCGCAACATTAATACGGGAACTGGATTGTAATTCGCAAACCAACTTTCTATGTTGCTTTGACGCTTCCAGCTTATTTACAAACGTTCCCCTCAATGAAACCTTTCAGATATGTGCTGATATGCTTTATCGCAGAACTTCAACCACTCCTGCTTTTCCGGGGAACATTTTTGGGGAACTTATTGAACTGGCCACTAAGTTGGTTAGTTTGAGCTTCAATAATGAAATGTATCAGTGGATTGATGCGGTGGCGATGATCAGTCCTTTTAGGCGCTATCCTAGCGAATATTTTTCTAGGTTTTCAGGAATCTTCATCATTTAATCGAGTAACTAGACTCTTTTGTTATTGGTGCTATGTGGACGATACTTTTATCGGCACGAAGTAAATGAATTTTTCCTGAAATTAAACAATGTCCACCCAGCACTACAGTTCACCCTGGAGGAAGAGCATAATGGTTCTTTACCCTTTATTGACGAAAAGAATAGGAAATAACTTCACTGCCACAATATACAGGCAAGCGGTCTTTACGTGCCTGTATATTTGTGTGGCGTGACCGCCTCTGGGAGCGGTAGAGCTCCCCATTGGGGAAAGATTAAGACTCTCGAAACACTGGACAAGACCGGGCAACTATGCTTGTATTAATTGTTAGGCCTTATTGTGTGTCTGAGTATGATACTATCGCTTCCCCGGGGAACGTTACTTGGTTGAGGAACGTCCTAGAAACGCAACCAGCTCCCCGGGGAATAAATGATATTGAACGATATCTAACAATAGGCACATGTTGGAAACAGCAACAAAAACGGGTTGATATGTCGTCGGCTATAACTGTTATGGCATGGGTCGCTTCTTCATTGAATTGTTACATGCATCTTACCATCGTCGGAATTAATGGCATGCTGAAATCCAACGCTTGTACAAAAATAGCGAACAAATGCATTTTTATAAAAATATAATTTATTTAAGGTTTAACAATGAGGACCAGTTAAAGCCAGATGGATACTATGTCGCGTCCGTCGACATAGTATGCAAGTAAGCAAGCGTCAACTGTTTAAAACAATAGAATTGTTTAATTCTCTTTTTCTTCATTGAAAGAGAGAGAAGGGGAATGAAAGGGATAAAGAGAGAGAGAGAGAGAGAGAGAGAGAAGGACATAAAAAGAGAGAAGATATATTCATACAGTTTAAACATTGTTTTGTTTTCGAATGCCTCGTTGGCGAGTTCTCCGGGTTTGACTTTTCAAATTCTAAGGCTTTATGTCGTTTTGTCTTGGTTCAGTATTATAAACAAACTATCATTCTGGGCTTGAGTCACAGCAGAACATTTTCAAAATCACAAACACCTGTTTAACACATCTGCACCTCACAAATTAGACACAAGGTTTATTAATGTAGAAGCCCTAAGCTCCCTCAAAAGTGGCTACGTCATTGTGCCACACGGGCAGCGACGGCCAACCTTGCTTAAGGGAAGGGTTAAGTTGTGAATTTTATTATTTTAGTGAAGCTGACATATAAATTTTATTGTTTTGTGGAAAACTGGCAACATATATCACCTTGAGAATAGGTAACGGAAATTGGGATTATGAGCTTAACCTCTCCTGACCGTAAGAACCGACACTGCGAGCGTTCGCAGAATCACCAGAACACACGCAGGGAAATTGGGAATTTCCACTGGGATGACGTACTGATTGGCGATTGGTCTAGTGAGCGACCATACCTTCCCTATCACCTCCCAATATAAGCAAATATCTGCGCCAAAATCATTGAGTTGGAGAGTTGAAGCTGTGTTTGGAGATAACCTAACACTTATCAAAGGGTCGCCACACCCCTTCCCCTACCCTAACCCTAACCCTTCCCCGTCCGTCGCCACCGCAAAACATGATATCTGAGTTTGTCTTTCTTTTGTGTACATGAAACTCTATTCACTTCCAGCGTGATACAGCATATCAACGCGAAGGTGAAATCGACACTGAAACCGACCAACCAGATCCCGCTACGCCGAGAGAACTCACGGCGAATTCCTGTGAAAGACGATCAAGACGCGTGTGTGAGGGTTCACACCTGTTACCAGTGACCCGGAAAGGTCACATTTGGTGACCTTTGACAAGAGCTCGTTCACATTCGCTGGGATAACTTTGTTCCTAATAATAAGAAAATCAATTTAAGACTTTGCCCTCATTCTTTGCACGGCCAGAAACTTGGCAGCTGAATTAAAAAAGATAACTGATATTTTTTATTAAGTATGGTTTCCGCGACAGCATCATTTCCAAGTATATTCATAAAGAAATCGTGCGAAATTTTTTACTGACATTTTCTTTGGTCCAACAAGTGGCTGGTTTACTTGAAGCTCCCCTTTGTTGGTTCTATCAGTATAAGATTTTCTGATGGAATTAGGTCCGTTGTATATATATTATTCCTTAATTGGAATTCATTTTTGAGATGAGCATTATATATATATTAATTTATTTTTATTTCGGACTATTATTCTCATCTTTATTAGTTGTTGTTTTTCATCTTTTATTGGATTGTTTATTCACAACGTTTCGGCCAACTAATTCCTCTGGCCTTCGTCAGGTGGTAACCGCGACGGATAGGAAGTTCGAATCTCCTAACTGCATTCTCAGCCATCACTGCCATCCGAAGTTGTTGTCGTTTCACCACATTTTGGCCAATTAACCTCTGGCACGCTTTGGGTGGGATTGAAACCGCTATCTTCAGACAATGTTCATCTGGAACTGTAGAGATTCAACGTCTCTATCAACTGCGCCACGGGCCCCGAAGAAACAATCCAATAAAAGATGAAAAACAACAACTAATAAAGATGAGACTAGTAGTCCGAAATAAAAATAAATTAATATAGGTCCGTTGTATCCCGTTGCATTTATGTGGTACAATCCCGGATGTTATTTGGCACTATGACTGTTTTCCCAGCCTTTCAAAAGGATGTTCTTCCCGCACTAGATAAGTTTCGTAGTCTATAAATTTAAATGCCAGTGTGAGCCAGGCTATATGGAGTGAACAATTTAACGCTTGGGAGTCAGAGTGGCACCGCACATGCCATCGGTATTTAAATTAAATGCCAATGTAGATTTTCTTTTTTTCTGTGTGTACATTAATTTATAATCAACTAGCAATGAGACCCGATGTTGCTCGGGACTGAATGATGATTAACGAATGTTTTACACTCCCATATTTTTATTGTCATCGAAATCGGTGAAATTCACAATTTTTTTTTTTTCAATCAAATCGATTGGTTGCCAGCTTTATTTGAGAACTTATCGCGGTGGAAGCTTTACATACCTCCTCGCAGTGACTTGGTCCACAATACATTGTAGTCTACATTGCACTGTAGAGAACCTACTGTTGATTTTATAAAATTATTTTTTTATATATAATGGCTTGAATGTAAGTTTAAAATGCAAGTAAAGTATCATGCCTCAATTGTGCTCTAAACAGAAACATTAATTTCGAACGCTCCCTTGTAATATTAAAGAACCTACTGTTGATTTTATATGCCTGGCCTTACTGCTTGTGCAGTAATAATGATTTGAATTATAGTTTAAAATGCAAACGTCAAGTATCCTTATACAATTGTGTTCAAACAGAAACATCCATTTCGAACGCGCACCTGTCATACTATATAACCTACTGTTGATTTTATATGTCCGGCCTTTCGACTTGTGTGGTTATAATTGCACTTGTGATGTTAGGTTGTGTAAGGCGTAAACTTTGGTCAAAATCGTCTGTTCGATTCTTTCGTTAGATTATTTCGGTTATCGGTTTACGATACTTATCGAAGACATTCCGATACAAACCCTATCTAAGAACACTGCCAGGTATATAAAATATCTTCTTGTGAAACTTCTTAAAAATCGGCCCAGCCGTTTTTTAGATCATAGGGAACGAACTCATACACACACAAAGTTTCTTTTATATAATAGTGGATGTGTGTTTCATGAATTCGATGCATGAAACGTAAGTAGCAAATAAACAGAGTAAATATAACCACAAACTACGTATGTAATTTATAAGCTTGTTTTTTTATGCTAACAAATTCTATGTGTGTGTATACCTGTGACATTGTACTATCACATTTTGCCCTTTTCAATAAATTCAGAATAATTATTTCGTTTTATTTGTTCATTATTTCCCTATGGTCTACTCTCATATTTATCATGCTTTTTTTTCTGTCAGATTGTTCTCTCAAAGCGCGTCTAATGTTTACCGCACTTTCATAAATGCCGGTCGCAAGTTTTAACATTACACTTTAACAGAAACGATTTCGTGCGACATAGGCAAAAGATTTGTTTTTAGTGATAAATCGATGTTTGCCGACCGAAAGAACAGTGATTTATATGACAGAGCAGTTAACCAAACGTATTCGCGAGAAATTAACCGAACGTTTAATCTGGTTGGTGAAAGATGTGATTATTTTGAAATATTGGTTCGCGCATGCCTTAGATCGTTTAGTGGCAGAGCGTCTATTTCGCACATCTTGATGTAGAACGTATCAGATTTTTGCAGACAGCACTTGTTCGCCTGTAACGCCATCGAATGCTAAGCAAGGGTCTATTACAAAAAGACGGCACGGTTTTATTGTAGATTTATTGTAGACGTTTCCGATGAGAAACTGACAACAGGCCAACTGAAAATACTTTATGGAACTTCGTCGATGGCCGGTTTAGTCTAAATTAGATTCGAACCAGCTGTTTGATGCTTGGTCTTGTTTTGTTCTGTTTTGAATTGTGTGTGTTTGTACAATTGCTGAAGACATTTTTTTTCTTTTCTTTTTGACTATAAAAATAACTCAAAGGTTTTGTTGTTTTTTTTTAATTATCTATTCTATTATAATATTGTAATACCATGTGTATGCACAACATGGGGAGGAGAATGTAAATCGTGTATATATTAAATACTAGCTGGGCGCGCGGCGTTACCCGGTCGTACAATACGCTTAAACATGATATTTTAATTTATGCAGATTGCGTATGTATTATTATAGAATCAATTCTCTATTTAATTATGACGAGAATAATTTACACGATGGACTAATTCGCAAAAAAAAATTATGAAAATAATAATGATAACACCTGTCATCACAATCCCATCTGTGTTTGTTTACAATATCACGTCAGCTGATATTTGGGCTTGACAATAAATGCCCTCGAAAAGTCACTTCTGATTAATGCATAGTTTTAAAAAATGCAAACAAGGAAATGATTTGCAGCGGTTTTAAATGATACTTTTCCTTTTATCATATATTAAACTCATTAATAAGAAAAAAATTTAAATAAAATGATGGGCTGGAACAGGGAATCATTCGAGCTGTAGTCGAATGATCTACAACTGATTCATATCTCCAGATGACAATAAATCTGGGCTTTTAAAACAGAAGTCATTTGTTGAGATTTTATTATTTCCCTTAGCCGGTGTAACGTAAAATATTTCCGTGTAAAAATTCTTCCTTTTATCTATAAGAAAGAAAGAGTACTTTAAAGATCGATTTTTTTTCGATTTTTATTGGATGAATTTCTGTACTAAATATATCTAAGAACACTGCCAGACATATAAATAACCTTTGTGCCAAATTTGTAAAAGATAGGCTCGGCCGTTTCAGAACCTATGAGGAGCTCACGCACATAAAAATACCTTTATTTATATAAAGGTATTAGTAGTGATTTTGTAGTGTCTTTACAAAAGTTTCAGTGGGTTGGTTCGAGAAAAAGGGATTACAGTGATGAAGTGGCCCCCTAAATCCTCATAACTAAATTCCATCTAGGAAAAATAGTGAGAATGCACAAATGTTCATGAAAAAAAAGAGAAACAAAGGACAAACTTCATGAAGAGTGGCAGAAAATAGATCCTAACACCGGCAACAATATAGTCAATAATATGCAAAAACGAATAAAATCAGTTATAAAAGCAAAAAGAGGACATGTCAAATATTGATTGTTGCTGAAATAAATTTATTAATGTTTACTTCATTATTTTTAACCTTTAAGTATATAAGTTTGAATTATAATGTTAGTTTTTCATTAGTGCTCCATAATTTTGACTATGGTTCTGTTTATATATATATATATATATATATATATATATATATATATATATATATATACATACATATATATATATACGAGCAAACAGTTAATAAAACATGTTAAAAATACTTTGAAATGAGTTAAAAACATATTTAATCTGAAAAGGAAACACTAGATAAGTGGATAGTCCTTAACCCGCGGAGTTTCGAAGAAATACTTTCCTTCTAGTTAGAGAGTAGGAATTAGACATATGCGGGATGAAACAACAAGTTAAAGATCTTACTTGAAAACAAAAAAAGTGAAACAGAGGGAATATGGTGAAGAAAAAAGTGATTACACATGAATGGATAGTCTGGTGGAAGATAAATAATCCAGTGACGGTAAAATCCAAATATATAACTTCAAGAAAGTTAACTGAATTTCCATTTCCATTTGCACAAGTAAAATCAAAGGAAACCCCGTAATTGGAAGAAGATGGTCCATAATAATCCAAAGGCATGGAAAATTTCAAAAAATGTGTACAAGGAAAAAAGGAAAAAATTCCAATAATATTAATAAAAGAAAAATAAGATATGCTTTTCACTCTACTGCCGAGATATAAATATAATAATAAATAATTCTTATTTATATATATATATAAACACTTACAAGCCTCCATCCCTTGGAAAAACTTCAAACTAACTACGAACATCGCCATTTTTACACATTTGAAAATAATTTCTGACGAGGACGCATCACAGACCGTCTGAAACGCGCGTAAACGATTTCAATGACTTAAAAACATTATTACAATGATCCAAACATAATTCTCAATGAAAAACCAAGACACGGAATAATAAAATAATGTTAAAAAATACACATTGTTAGTGACTACTCCCTTATTTAAATATATATATATACATATATATATATATATATATATATATATATATATATATATATATATATATATATATATGGGGAATAATTTACACAAAAGTGTCCATGTTTTATTACCGAAGGATCTCATCCGACTAAATGCGCCGATTTATTGTTTGCGATATCTTAATAAGCAATATTAACTCGAGCTGATTAAACAATTTAATTCGTTACTCACTTTATTTTCATCTGCCAATGGTTAGACTCCACTCAAACAAATGCAAGACTTACCTTTGTTTAACATTCTTTTGTTTGAAGGTCGTTTTGCTGCTTCCGATTTTAACTGTGCCAAATTAGTATATGACTTTAGGCGTTGTGACTAAAATAACTTCTCTTTTCTAAGATTTATTTAGTTATTTTTTACTTGGTTATTTTCATAGCTATTTCATAGTTACCTTAAAGTATATATGTGTGTATATATATATATATATATATATATATATATATATGCATAACTGATATGCACACAGAGACATACACACACACACACACATATATATATATATATATATATATATATGTATTTGCAAATATAAGTATAAACAAGCAGAAACGCACGTTAATGAATGCGTAATCATAAAACTTATTATATAAACGTCATACAGTTATATCTCATTAATTTAATAATCCCACCCACGTCTCATTTGATATTTGTGTGCATCGTCTCCACACGTAAATGTGAACGTCAATTGCTGTAATTGTCTATTAGTAACGGTTTCCGCCATTGTCGTGACAGAAACAGCTGCGCAAATGTGGCGAGGGGGCGGGAAAGCAGTTGGAGTTGGTGGCGCCAGACTTGATTTCTTCTTCTGGACATTTTATTACATTCAGTGTTAAACGCTTTATCTTTACACAGTTGTATTGGCTGCGTCGCTAAATGTGTGTTGGTGTAAGACATTACCGAGTTTTCTAGATAAAAGTTAGTCTTCATAATAAAAAGCAGATATGGTTCTGCTCGGCAGCTTCTGGCCATATTACCTGCTATCACTTTTTCAGGGTTGGTTTATTTCTTACATAATGCAAATTGATTTGTGAAACATGTGGACGTGTTCTTTCGAAAGCAGGGGGTGACCCATAAGATCTCACATTGACAGACCATCGCCGTCGAGTGTTCTGCAGCGACCTGATAGCAAAGTGTGTGTGTTTTTTACATAGAGACCAGCACTTATCAAGACCCGGAGGCCACTCAAGGATAAGCGTTAATGGATGTACAGTAGTCAATGGGATTATAGCGTAGTAATGGTAAGTAGAGGAAATTTTGTAAATTTGATTACTTAGGGGACGGTTCATCAAGAACTTGTTTACATTAGACTTGAAGACAAATTATACTCAGCTGAAAAACAGGTAAACGGAACAGAGTTCCACAGGCGTGCAGTTCTAAGAAAGAAGATTTGTTTATGGAATCTACGTTTAGGTTTAGGCACAGATAAAGAGTGGGCGAAATTATTGGTAGTGATTTTGGCTAGTTTTTCGTGAAAATCTGGCAAGGGAGGACTATAGATTGGAGCTCAGAGGAGCACTTGCCATGAAAATAACGATGAAGCAGAGACATGGTTCTTCTTCTGTTGGAAAAGGGTTACAGGGAGAGAAAATGGCATCCCCACTAGGTTACGAAGTCTATTTTGAACTCTGTCGAGGCAGGATAAACTGCTTCTAGCAGTTCCTGCCCAAATGTGGCAACAGTACTCCATCATTGGACGTACCTGTATCTTATATAAGTAGAGATTTGTATCAGGAGTGAGATATCTACTGGAACGATAGAAGGATCCCACTATTTTTCCAGCGACTTTGACAACGAATTTATGTATGTGTTCCATTTCAGATCAGGAGTAAAGGTCAAGCCCAGAAGCTTGTTATAACATGTAGCCTCCCCAAGTCGCGAGTCATTCATTTCAATTGATGCCAGATGGGGATGAGAGCGCTGATGGTGTAAAAATAGGAGCTTGGTTTTAGATGCATTAAAGTAATCAGCCACCGCTTTCCTCATTGTATCACGTGCTCAAGATCAGAGGAGAGTCAGAGAGAACATGGTCATTTACGGCCTTTCATGTATTGCCATAGATGGTAGTGTCATCAGCATAAATGTCAACGAATAATCTTAGGATGTGATTTGGAGGATCATTGATGTAGATCAGGATGAGAGTTAGGCCCAGGACGGACCCTGAAGGACTCCAGCATTAATACTGTGAGCTTCTGATTTCTGCCCATCAACCACTACTCTTGTGAACCTATCCGACAGAAATTATTTAATAATTGAAAAAACATTTCCAGCTATACCGTCGCTGAATATCCTATAAAGTAAACCTTTATGCCATACCCTATCAAAGGCCTTTGATATGTCAAAAGCAATTGCCTTAGAAAGGAAGTCTCCGTCAAGAGATTCACTAATTCTATTAGATATAACCGTTAGCATATCTGCTGTAGATCTTGTAGAACGGAAACCACATTGCATGTCACTAAGAAGGTTATTTTTTACTGGGGTAGTTGACTACTTCTCTATTTAACAAAGATTCCAGCAACTTACTCATGACACACAGGGGACTAATTTGTCTGTACTGAGGGGAAGATGACCGATCACATGAATCCTTAAATACATGCCATATTGGTGAGGTTTTCAAAGTGTGAGAAGCAATTTTCCTTAATACAAGACTTAAACAGCTTTGTAAGTATGGGAGCTAGTTCTGGTTTGGTTTGGTTGGTTTGATTGTTTTTGTTTTACGGCATATCAACCCTTTTCGGGTTATTTAATGCCGAATCCAAAAATTTTGAAGAAAAAATTTTTAATAGAATATATTTGTTGTTTCAAGTCAGTTTCTATTTAACCCATAGTTGGGATCCTAACAGGTGCTACCACTCCGGGTCAGAGTGGACCTGGGAGTAATGGCAATTAAAGGGTTCTCCACACTCCCTAAAGCCCGCAAGCTGGGGCCTCACCACTGGATATAGTTTAAGGGCATATCCTATACCAGCTAGTTCTGGTTGAGGTTTTTTCACCACTATAATTGGAATGCCGTCAAGGCCAGTTGCTTTACTGGAATCAAAGTTTTTGATTAACTTGGCAACATCATGCACATATATTTGCATCTTGTATAGCGTGTTTTCTGATACAGACAGAAAAAAGAGGGGTTGACTGTAACGGGACCGTTTGATGTTGCTCCCCATTGGGGAGATTGAGATCCCCCTAAACCCTGAGTGAGGCCGGGTAAATATCCTTAGATTGTCTGTTGAACGTTAATTGAATCCCGGACAGCGACAGGTGACCTATCAAAAGGGATGAGTATTGTAAACAGACATACATTTTATTGTTTAAAAACCCCAATGACAGAATAATGTAGAAACGAGATCATGTACTTGTTGGCTTAAACTTTCTGGGTTTCTGAGTAGAGAAAATTGACAGGATTTGACACTGGGGGTCGTGTGAACGCACAGTTGAGACGTGGTCTCAGATTTACGAAACGGCGGACGATTTGTGGAAATGCACACGCGCAAATGTATTTGGGGTTTCCCCAGAGACGTGGCTGGCTTTGGTTGGTTCAGCAGATCGCCAGACCCCAACCCGTGACCTTAATATGAGCACATACTCGCGTCGGAAGAGACAGATTGAAGCCAAACCTCAAGAAAGACACACGCTCCCAAAACGCCTAGACCCCCTCCATCTATCCTGACCGCAATCCAGTGGACGAAGAATAAGATTTTGTGAGACTGAAAATGTTTTGGTGAAATGACGATGTACATATGTAAAAACCTGTAACTTTTGTGAAATTAACTTTTCGTAGAAAATCTGACTGTCTTTCTTTTCCGGCTCGCATGCAAAGCTTTATTTTTGCTTTACAGCAGAAATCAACACAGAGCTGACATGCTGAGCAATTTATGTGAAGATATCCCGGAAGAAAACGATCACGAGCCACAGTTTCCGATGAGGTTAGAGGTCAGTTGCTGACCTGAGCACAGGAGGCCTGTCACAGACGGCCTTGGTTGCATAGGGTAGAATTAGCTGCAAAGTTCTTGGCAAAGAGTCTGGATTTGTCTGATGCTTAAAAGATTACCTCAGGTCCATTGATGACGGTTGGGATAGAGCACATGCTTCTGTTCAGGACCCTATTTTCTATTTGCCAAAACTGGTGGGAACCAAGCCGCTGCTCAGCTACTTTGGACTGAACGGACTGGGCATACAACTCTCTCGCATTGTTTATTACTCTCTTACGGTGGTTGCTGGCAGTCCTGAAAGCAGCTTTCGTCTCAGTACATCTATTTACGTTGGAAGTAATGGAAAAAGTGATTTCTGTACGCAATGGTAACAGCAATATCCGGAGACAACCACAGCTGGCCGTTAGGTTTTTTGCTGGAACATTTTGGAGGTCATGAAGCGATCTATACATACAATTAACCATTCCGTCAGGTCTGATACTATAGAGGACATATTATTTTTAAACATGGAATGCAGTTAGATTTTATATCAATGTACGAAAACTATCCCAATCAGCCATAGAGTATCGATATACAATACTATGGAAAGGTACGTCAGAGGACTTATTACATTTTGTTTTAATCTTAACTGATACGACGGAATAGTCGGAAGATCCAAGTGGTGATAGAACGGAAGATGAACATAGCTCAGTGCAAGTTGTGAGATGTAGGAGTACTGTCAGTATCGGGCACACGGGTGGGTTCTTGAACAATCTGAGAGAGATCATAAGCAATAGAGAAATCGTGACAGAACCTCCCATCGTCATCTGTCTTGTTTGAATGAACATTGAAGTCTCCACAGACGTGAATGTTGGCCGAAGGATGCGCAGCCAGGATGTGGTCAATTTTCTCAGATATGCTTTTAAATTCCGCTGTTGTGAGGACGATAGAGAGCAAATATAAACGCGGTGGTGTGAGCAAGTGCAACACAGAAGCACATATAGGGTAAATTAGGGTCCTCTCTGGAGATGTCCCTACTACATGGAAAGCCATCTCTAATGTAGGCATATATTCCATGCCCATGGCGATCTTGGGTGTCAGATTTGGAAGCTAAGTTAGAGAATCCTTTAATTACGGATTCATCTAGGGAAATAGTTGGTCCAATGACGGTTTCGCTTAGGAATAATAGGTTTGGTTTAGTCTTCTGTAATTGGGTTTCAATTTCTGGAAAGTTGAAATTTAGACCCCTGATGTTAGAGAAAGAGACATGGTAGTGGGATCTCCGTTGGAAGTTGGAGTTCTGGGTTTAATCGTGGATTTTTTCTGGAGACTTTTCATGATGGAGTTTTGAGATTTGTGAAACAGGTCGACAAACCTGGTTAGAGCAGGGCAGAGAGGGAAAGTAAGAGTGAAAACGAAACGAAGAAACATTTTTGTAGCACATGAAACGGTAAAGCCGTAACAATTATCCACTAGTATGGCATCGAGAAGCCCCACCAGAAGCTATTGCATGGTCCAGAATCCATTCACCAAATGGCAATACAGCATCCCAAGTACTTTGCAACTGCTGATAGGACTGCCTCATTAGTGGTTAATCCAAGGTTCAGGTCCCTGACTATCAGGCGGATAACATCAGCCCAGATAAAACGTTTATCTCCAGCACCCTTACTAGTGACATGGCCACAAAGAGAGATACAGAAATAGAAAATTCCCCACATCTCAGGCTACTGTTGACGCAAAACTACTGCCGACCTAGATTACAGCTTTTTCTCCTCCCTTTATCAGAAAAATCGCTCATAAATGAAGACTGAGGGACAAATTAGGGAAGCAGGAGTTACGAGGGCTGCCGATAACGCATCCACAATGCATTGTCTACTTTCCATATGAAAAATAAATAAATAATAATAAATATTGTACTTATTAGAAATCCAATTGACCTGTTTAGGAGAAAGTATGGTGAGATATGGTATGGCATAAGGGTCTACTTCACAAGATTTCCAGCTACGGTATAACTGGAAATGTTTTATCAATCATTAAATCATTTCTCTCCGATAGGCTCATAAGAGTAGTGGTAGATGGACAAAAATCGGAGGCCTGCAATATAAATGCTGGAGTCCCTCAGGGGTCAATCCTGGGCCCAACTCTCTTCCTGATCTACATCAATGACCTCCCTAAACACATACTTAAATCATTCGTTGACATCTATGCTGATGACACGACCATCTACGGCAACACATCAAAGGCTGTAAATGACAAAGTTCTCTCTGATTCTCTCTCCTCTGATCTCGAGCGCGTGGTTCAGTGGGGGAAGATGTGGCTGGTTACCTTTAATGCATCCAAAACCAAACTCCTATCCTTACATCATCAACGCTCTGATCCCCATCTGGCATCAATTGTGATGGATGGCTCTCGTCTGGGTGAGGCCCCGTGTTTTGACAAGGTTCTGGGTTTGACCTTTACTTCTGATCTGAAATGGAACACGTACATCAAGTCTGTTGCCAAGGTCGCTGGAAAGATGGTGGGATCCTTCTACCGCTCCAGAAGATATCTCACTACTGATGCAATTCTCTATCTATATAAAAGCCAAGTACGTCCAAGGATGGAATACTGTTGCCATATCTGGGCAGGAGCTGGTAAAAACAGCCTATCCTGCCTTGACAGAATACAAAATAGACTTCGTGGCTTAGTGGGGGATGCCCTTTTCTCTACCCTGCCACCTCTCTCCCACAGAAGAGACGTTGCGAGCCTATCCTTGTTTTATCGTTATTTCCATGGCAGGTGCTCGTCTAAACTCCAATCTCTGGTCCCCCCTCGCCAATCTTTCATGAAAAACACCCGTCTAGCTGAATCCACTGTGAAAAATTTCCCCCACTCTATATCTGTGCCTAAATCAAAACGCGGATTCCATGAACAAAGCTTCTTTCTTAGAACTGTACGCCTGTGGAACTCTGTTCCGTCTGCCTGCTTCCCACCGGACTACAACTTGGATGTCTTCAAGTCCAATGTTAACAAATTCCTAATGAACCGCCCCCTTAAGTAAACACTTCATCAAAGCTCCACACTAACGTAATGTACTTGCAATAACCCTTATCCCTGAGTGGCTTCCGGGCCTTGATAAGTGGTGATCACTGTGTAAAAAAAAAGATATTCCCCTCCTACTAATTTAAAATGAGTAGAATTGTCGAACCTATTTATGCTATATTAAAATATATTATACATTTGATAAAATAATTAAATTTTTAAAAATATGAATTACAAACTGAAATAAAGATAATATTTGCATCTAATAAAAAGAATATCGCAAATTCAACCACTTATCTGTTAAAAGCGTCTTATATATAATACATGCATATATTTATATATATATATATATATATATATGTATATATATATATATATATATATATATATATATATACTGCCAGGCTACCCAACATTGCCCGTCGCAAAATACGTTTAAATATGATATTATGATCAATGCAGATATTGTATTTATTATTATATTATATTGGACCCAATATACAGCAATGGTTTAAAAAGTTTTTTTTAATGACTCGTGCGCCACCACCGAGAATCGAAACCAAAACGTTTAGCTCACAATTTAATTTTGCCTTTGACGTTAATGCCTAAGCTATGAAGACAAGTTTACTGCGAGGCTTAAAATTAAAATATGAACCAATAGCTATAACGTTACGCATGCATATTCGTAATGCTTCGACCTTCACCTGGCAAATTCCATTTTTAAAATTTTCACACTTTTGCCCCGATTTTCCCCGGCTAAAATCCAAATATAACGTTTCGCATGTGTTCGAATGCCATATATATATATATATATATATATATATATATATTTGTGTGTGTGTCATGTCAGTACCAAAAACTGACAGAGGAGTTTGGTAGGCAAATTTTCTTAAACAAATATATATGCATACATAAATATATATAGAAAGAAGTTCGTGTTTACTATAAGCTTTTTATGCAAATATAAATGATGTAGAGTATCTGCATGAATATAATTACACGTAATAGTTTACTGAAGATGATCATCCAATAAGAATACCGAAAAATGAATAGGGAATTAATTAAAGTGAATGTTTAAAAGAATATGCAAATTAGCTAGATCTTTAGCAGGTGAATGATATATAACAAAGTTTTATTTTCATTTTGAAAGCTGATTTCAATGACAAATTGAAAGTGTGGAACATTCGTTAATCCCCATCCAATCCTGGACAACGTCGAGTCTCCCTGCTAGTATTAAATAAATCTTTTGATATTTCGTTTCTGAATATTTCGGATAAGGATTGGTAAATTATATTATTTGGATTTATCGGACTACTGTTCTCATCTGGAGTGTGATTTTCACAACGTTTCGATCGATGTAACCTCCGATCTTCTTGTCTTTTTGAACTCAGGAATGTTTCTGTCGAACTCAGGAATTTTGACGGGATTTTTGTCCACAAGGACCTGTGGCGCAGTTGTTAGAGTACTTGGAAAAATCAATTGTAAAAAGTGATATTCTCCTAAAGCGACCGAAAAATACAACTGAGAATTACTTATTACCTCTATCCAGTCATAGCTGACGGAACAAGAGCATGCTACCCTGGTGAAGTAAATAAAGGGGTCCGCTCGAAATCCAGTAAAAATTCCCGAGTTTGACAGAAATATTCCCGAGTTAGACCAGATACGCTTGAAAAAGGTCGGAGATTACATCGATTGAAACTTTGTGAAAATTATACTCAAGATAAGAACTTTTAATATTTATTATATGAAATCAATTCAATATCTCTACTAGTATATAAAAGGAACATTGTCTGTGTGTCTGTGTGTCCGTTCCCTATGGACTCCAAAACGGCTAAGTCGATTTTTATGAAATTTCACACGAAGGTACTTTATGTGTCTGGCAGTGTTTTTAGATAGGTTTTGTATCGGAATGTCTTCGATAAGTATCGATAATCGAAATAATCCGACGAAAGAAAAACAGTCGATTTCGACCAAAGTTAACACCTTACACAGCCTAACATCACAAGTGAATTTGAGAAGTTTTATAACCACACAAGCCGAAAGGCCCGAGATATAAAATCAACAATATGTTCTTTTATGTGACAAGGGTGCGTTCAAAATTAATGCTTCTGTTTATAGCACAAAATTAATGCTTCTGTTTATAGCACAAATGCACCATTATACTTGACTTCGTTTTAAACTTTTATTCAAGTAATTATATATAATTTTTATAAGATTCACAGAAGGTGCAATGTAGACTACAATATATTGTAGACTATTGTAGAGAAGATGGAGTACGAAAAAGATGAAAAATGAAAAAGAAAGAACAGGGAAGAGGAAGAAAGAATAGTAAAAGCCGAAAAAAGAGGGGAGAAAGAAAGATAGACATAGTTGAGAGAAAATGAGAATAAGAAAGAGGAGAGGAGGCAGATGGAGAACCATCGTTATAAATCTATTTTTAGAACAGATAGATATAGGTCAGATGAGGTCAATGTAATCCAAACAGGAAGAATATTATGTAGAAATGATAATTCCAATTTATTTATTTTAAATTTGAAGGGAAGTTAAAATGGGTAGAAAAGTTTACAGATTATTAGTAATGGTGTAATAATTTCATGTATAAGTATCCGTATGCATTTAACATCCTTTGGAGGAATACAAGAGGTTCATTCTTCATGAATAATAAGAAATAAAGTCGGTTGCATCCTTAAAATACAGCAACTGAAGTGTATTTGTTTTCACCAGTGAACAACAGCACATTTTTCTTTGGCCTTTTGTATTGACTTTGACCTTTTGTATTGACTTTGACCTTTTGTAAATAATCCATCACACACAACACAATACGTATGCACGACTCGCCTCCTTCAAACAAACTTCCTTGTTCTTACTTTTATTTGCACCCGAACGGCGAGTTTACGTTACTTCCGTGTGACCGTTGTGCATAAAATTAACAGTGCTTCGCCATTTTGGTTTTTCTATTGTTAAATAACTAAACTTTATAAAATGTATAGACACGTGCGCGTTTCTGAGGTAAGTCATTTCACAATCACTACAATTTTCCCTGCATAAGATTAATAAATTATTCTTTTAAGCCGATAGAAACAACAGTGTTACTAGATGTTATAAGGAAAATATATTACCCAATAGTATTATATACAATTAATTCAAACAATGAATAATTTACTGTTTACTGTAAACACGTGTAATTGGTTATTCGATAACCAAAATCCGAAAAAGATAGAAAAATGTACAAATTTATGCAAACTTATGCTTCTGTTTAGGTCAGTGAGAAAAATGCTTCTTCTTTTGCAATATTCATAGCCGGAATAAGTATTAAATGTTGCAAGCATAAAAGAAAGAAATCGCTACTCGGAGTCAAATACCGATTAATTTTTTACACAATCCCATTAAGAAGCAAATATGCATGTTCAAATCTTTTCTTCTCTCTCTCTTTCTCTCTCTCTCTCTCTCTCTCTCTCCCTCCCTCTCTCTCTCTCTCTCTCTCTCTCTCTCTAACTCAGAAAGTCCAATTTAATTTTATGTATTGCATATATCGGTCTCTGTGTTTATATATGTATATCTATCTATGTATTCACTTATCTATGTCTAATCAGATAAAAGCTTCTTTTCACTTGGAACATGAAAAACTACGAATTGTATTAGGTGAGCGACAATAGGGTTACATTCGCTGAGGGACAAGAGTTTTGTTTTTTTATAGTGTTTCTTCGATTGTGTCCATATTTGCTTCTTAATGGGATTGTGTAAAAAATTAATAGAAGAATGGCACACATTACACAAGAGAGTTCATTATATTTTCAATACGAGACCGAATAAAGGTGTTGATATCGACATTGTTATCAATTCTATAGTATTACCTTTACGCTTAGTTTTTCGTCTAAGATGCTAAATGAAAATTACGACATAAATAAAATAACATTGTCTGACACGAACGCAAACGCTACCGTATTATGATTTAAGATTAAGATTATACACATAAAAAATATTTACCTCCTCCCCAGAAAGTGAGACACAAGGTTAAGTAAGGTTAAACACAGGGTCAGGTACATGTATATATGCAAGTTAATGTTATATATATACATAAAAGGTGCGTTATACCGCCTGACCGGAAACGTAGAAAACTTACTCAGTCTGAATTTTCAGATGTTCTCCAAGAAGCTAAAATGCACTAAAATTGTCAGAATTCTTTCGTAAGTATTTATAAAATGCCCTTTATTAGTGTTTAATGACATCTAGTAACAGTTAACATTAATATCTATTTACATGAAAAACTCTTAAGTCAATATTTGAATGTTTTGGAATTAATTTGAATTAGCTAAACTTAAAGAGTTGAAATTGATATTTAAAATTGGGGGATACTGTTTTGTGCACAAAAATCAATCGTTCTTTTTCTTCCCAGTAACGCGTACAAAAAATAACTCCGAGTGAGCAAAGCAATCTTCTCTCCCTTTTTCCTCTCTTCTTCTTCTTCTTCTTCACAAAGATACAATTACGTCTCATCGCTCTCACAAAAAGAAAACGTACTTACAGGAAGACTTTTAATCGCGACAGTACCATAAATTGGCATATCTCTTTTTTCTTTGTACTGGACGGATTCCGGGTTCGAATAACGGTGGTTCTTGTGCACATCCTATTTTGTAACCTCAGTAGAACCAACGAGGTGTTGTTCAGTTCCGCTACTTTTTAAACGATTAGCTTTGAAGACAAAAAAAAAACGAGGCCCATATAAAGAAATGACAATAGTTTATCATCATCATCATCATTATTATTATTATTATTATTATTATTATTGGCGGCTCACTTGGAGCTTTCACACAGGTCATCAAAGATCTCTCCTTGAAAATAGCCTGTGGTGTTCCTTGGAAGCTGGGTGACAAGTCTCCCCAGATTTCCAGTACTCTCCACTTCTTCCGATAGCATTTGCAAATAAATTTGCATTACTGCAACAGCCGCCTGCCATTGATCTTTACTGGGATTTGAGTGGTAATAAGCCTCCCCAAGGTCTCAGTTCTCTTCGCACTTATCTACCGGAGATCTGGTCAGTGCTCTCTCCTCGGTCATTCCTTCTTCCTTCTCTCTACTTCATTGTTTGGGCTCACTATTTTTTAGGGGAACAGTAATGTCGTAATGGAGGAATCGGGGGTGGGGGTAGAGAATTTATAGATATGCAGCTTCATTGTTCTTGGTTTCTTGTGGCGTTTCGTGTTTTGATTCCAATTTCTCCCATTCTTTTTTCAAAGTTTTTCGGAGTTGTTCCTAGTGCTCCTACTATTATAGGTATTATTTTGATTTTCTTCATCTTCCATATCCCTTTCGGCTCTCTGGCTAGCTCTGTGTATTTGCCCCGTTTCTTCTTTTCTTTGATATTCAACCTGTGGTCGGCTGGTTAAGCAAAGTCAACGATTTGACAGGACTTCTTCTTTCTTGTTAATTATTACGACATCGGTCTTCTTGCCTATATCGGTTTGTCAGTTTGTACGCGCATGTCTCATAGGATTTTGTGATTCTGGCTTTCAAGTACTGTTGCAGGCTTATGTTTGTACCACTTGTCTGTACGTTCAAAATGCAGTTGTTTGCATAATTTCCAGTGTACTGCCCTTTCCACTTGGTTGTATCTGTTCTTGTATTCCTTTTGGGCCAGTTTGCTGCATTCACTTACTATATGGTTTATCCTTTCCTTTCTTTGTCATTAGTAGTAGTAATGGTGTAGTAGTAGTAGTAGTAGTAGTAGTAGTAGTAGTAGTAGTAGTAGTAGTAACAACAGCAGCAACTCACTAGTAGTCATATATGCCATTATCAAAGATTTCTCTTTGAAAATAACTTGGAGTCTGAGTGACAACAAATCTCCTCAGGTTTCCAGTACTCTCTACTTCTTTCGATAACATTTGGAGATGAAATCGCGTTATCATAACAGCTGTTTACCTTTGATTTCTTGTTGGCGGTCAGTCGAATTTGGACTCATCAAGCAGATGTCTGGCTAGTACTTTCTCTCTTCGGTCTTTCCATTCTCCTTGACCCTTCTTACTTATTTTTTGTAGCGTAGTTTTTGATGACACAAAAAAGAGGGGATCCAGTGGCGCAGAGGGCTCTTAATTATAGTTTGTTTTCATGATTTCATGTGATGCTCGTTTGTATTTTACATCTGTAGCAATTTTTGTATGTCCAATTTGTGTCTGTAGCTCATGTGTTAGTCATCGCATTCAAGGGTTTTCCTTAATATTTCAGCCTTTTCCATTATTGTTATCCGTTGTATCAGCCATCCATTTGATTCCAATCTCTCTCATTCTTTTTTCAAAGTTTTTCGGTATTGTTCCTAGCTCTCCTACTATTAGTGGTGTTATCTTAACTTTTTTCTTCTTCCATATTCCTTAGAACTCTCTGGCGAGTTAAGTGTATTTGCTCTGCTTTTCCATCTCCTTGATCTTCACTGTTGTCTGTTGGAACGGCAAAATCTACAATCTGGCAAATCTTTTTCTTCTTGTTAACTAATATGACATCCGGTCTCCTTGTTTGGATGAGTTTATCCGTTTCTAGGATTTTGTGACATTCATTTTCAAGTACTGCTGCCGGTTTGTACCATTTGTCTGAGTGTTCAAGATTCAGTTGTCCGCATAATTCATGGTGTACTACCTTCCCCGCTTGATTGTGTCTATTCTTATATTCTTTAGAGGCTAGTTTGCAGCATTCGCTTATTATGTGGTTTATTGTTTATGTGGTTTATTTTTTCGTGTCCTTAGAGTCTGCATTTGCTGTTTTCTTGTGTCTTGTCGACCCATGCTTTCATGTGGTTGGTTCTAATCGTGTTATTTCGTGCGGCTGTTATTAAAGATTCAATTTCTCTGTTTAAGTCTCCTTTTCGCATCCATGTCCAAGTGTTTTCATTAGTCTCATCTTTTGTCGTGCTTATGAATCGTCTGTGTAGTTCATTCTTTTACCTTCGCTCATCTATTCTGGTACCTGTGCTTCTTGGATATATTTTTCAGGTTCGGAATTAGTTTTTCATGTAGTGTTGTGATTTTTTAAATCAATAGGCATGTATTTCAACGTGACCTGGTACTCTCTAGTTTGCCATTTTTAGAAGGGTTGCCTTGAGAGTTTCCTTGTTAATTTCATTCTCTCTCTCTCTCTCTCTCTCTCTCTCTCTCTCTCTCTCTCTCTCTCTCTCTCTCTCTCTCGATTTATTGTGACTCTTCTTTCATGTGTTTCAGTCATTCGACATTTCTATTATGATCTGTCGCTCTTCCCATATCTGGATCCAGTAAAGTTTTATTTCTGTCGGGTCTTGTTGTTCTGTTCTCGTTCTTCCTCTTTTTTTTACAAGGTAGTCACCACTTATCAAGGCCCGGAAGCCACTCCGAGATAAGGGTTATTGCGTGTACAGTAATCAATGGGATAGTATCGTAGTAATCATTAGTATTGGAGATTTGATAAAGTGTCTTACTTAAGTGGGCGGTTCATCAGGAATTTGTTTATGTTGGACTTGAAGACATCCAAGTTGTAGTCAGGTGGGAAACAGGCAAACGGAAGAGAGTTCCACAGGCGTGCACCTCTAAGAAAAAAGCTTTGTTCATGGAATCTACGTTTTGGTTTGGGCACAGATAAAGAGTGGGGAAAATTTTTGACAGTGGTTTCAACTAGACGGGTGTTTATCGTGAAAGATTGGTGAGGGAGGCAGAGATTGGAGCTCAGACGAGCACTTGCCATGGAAATAACGATAAAACAAAGACAGGCTCGCGACGTCTCTTCTGTGGGAGGGGGGTCGCAGAGAAGAGAAAAGGGCATCCTCCACTAAGCAACGAAGTCTATTTTGTACTCTGTCAAGGCAGGATAGGCTGTTTTTACCAGCTCTTGTCCAGATGTGGCAGCAGTACTCCATTCTTGTACTCCTGTTCATATTTTGATAAAACTGGCCTTCATGGCTTTCAAAGGTCCTGTTTTGTTTGTACTGTTCAAATTTGTATTTGTATCGCGCTAACCTCCCTTCTTTTGCTGCTATTTTTTGCTTCAATTCTTCATGGTTTTTGTTTGTAAAACATTTCCGTTTCCTTTTTTAGTCGTTTTTCTTTCTGTTCATTGCTTTAACTTCTTTCTTAAGTTTGTTAATCTGAGTTTCCAACCTCAATTCCCATCCAAGTTTTTCGTTTTTCGGTTCATTTTCTTTCCCTGTCTTTTTTCTTCCTTCAAACTTCATACTTATAGTCTTAGTACCTGCGTAAATCAAATTGTTTAAGTCTGTAATAGTACCTATTAGGATGTATGGAAGAAGCTTATTCATCTTCTCCGTTTCTGCTTTTAGTTTCTTCTACTCTTGGTTCCTTAAGAATGGGAACTTTGTTTTTTCTTCGTTCGTAAGTGGCATTATGCTTTCTACTGCAGCTGGTTCATCCTCGTTAAGTTCCGTTGTTTCACAGATCTTTGACTTTTTTTTACACAGTGATCACCACTTATCAAGGCCCGGAAGCCACTCAGGGATAAGGGTTATTGCAAGTACATTACGTTAGTGTGGGGGTTCATTACTTAAGGGGGCGGTTCATTAGGAATTTGTTAACGTTGGACTTGAAGACATCCAAGTTGTAGTCCGGTGGGAAGCATGCAGTTCTAAGAAAGAAGCTTTGTTCATGGAATCCGCGTTTTGATTTAGGCATAGATATAGAGTGGGGAAAATTTTTCACAGTGGATTCAGCTAGACGGGTGTTTTTCGTGAAAGATTGGTGAGGGGGCCCAGAGATTGGAGTTCAGACTAGCACCTGCCATGGAAATAACGATAAAACAAGGATAGGCTCGCAACGTCTCTTCTGTGGGAGAGAGGTTGCAGGGTAGAGAAAAGGGCATCCCCCACTAAGCCACGAAGTCTATTTTGTACTCTGTCAAGGCAGGATAGGCTGTTTTTACCAGCTCCTGCCCAGATATGGCAACAGTATTCCATCCTTGGACGTACTTGGCTTTTATATAGATAGAGAATTGCATCAGTAGTGAGATTTCCAGGATTGACTTCATATCCCCTACTCCACTGGATGGACTCCATGTTTTTTGTGTCTGAATTTTGAGTGCTTTCTACTTCTGGAAGTTCTATGTGCGGAGTTCAAGGGAGGGATGTTTCTTTCTTTCTATTTTCTTTCTTTTTTTTTTTGTATTTCATCATTTGTATTTTGTTGTATTTCTATTAGTTCCAGATTTAAAAGTCAACCATCACTTGATAACAAGTTTCTCTTTGTCTGCAATTTTTTGTTCTGTTGTATGGTAGTTACTGGACATCTGTTTCCGATAACATCGATCTTTAAAGTGACTTTTTAATAGCATTCCATCATCAGTTTATTCTCTTTTGCAGTTCATTTTTTTTCTTCGGGTTTTTGGTTTCATTAATTTGTGTTTGATATGTATCATTTTGCTACCTGAAATATGATATTTACCTGTTCTATGTCTGTGATATTATTATTATTATTATTATTATTATTATTATTATTATTATTATTGTTGTTGTTGTTGTTGTTGTTGTTGTTGTTGTTGTTATTATTATTATACATTAATCATAAATTAATTTCCAATTTCTGTGAAACTACTCCATCTACAATAAAACCCGCCATAAATTGACCGCAAGTGTGATGAAAGGGAAACACCCCGAAATATAGCATCACGGATTGCTGGATACAAGTAAAAACATCCTATATGTAAAATATTGTACAACAATTGTATATATGTTAGGTTATACGTATGCACATGAATTGGATAAAGAAAAGTGAAACTGCGTAAACTTAAATTTCTTCTTATATATTCATATCCTTATTATTATTATTATTATTATTATTATTATTATTATATATATATATATATATATATATATATATATATATATATATATATATATATATATATTAATACGATAGCGTGTGTGTTCTTTTGTGCGTCACGCTTACATCCGGGTAGTTTAATTGTTATGAAACAAAAAAAATTGGTGTCGCTGTTGCGGCAAACTAGTAAAAATGATTTGTTCTTCTTAGCCTTTTGGCCAAGATCAAAGTGTAGTATCTGTCTTCAGGTGCTACATTTCAATTTCTTCTTTCTCAGTTGACGAGAAATCCTTCACGACTAAGACAATTTTTCTTCCTTTTCTCCACGTTAAAAAACGATGCTGGTGCCTAAATTTGTCCTGTGGGGAGTCATTGTAAATAGGTACTGTATTTAATGTAACAAAGTTTTAATTACAAAAGTAGCTGGGAAAAGTAATTTCTGATTTAATTACAAAATTCCCTGGAAATGCCCCTTCTGATTAATTATAAAATGCACTGGAAATGTCTCCTCTGATTAATTATAAGATGCCCTGGAAAATTCCCTTTTGATTTTGTTTGTTTACTTGCCTCCCCACAAGGGCTGGGTTGGATATGAGGTCGGTTAAAAATTACAGAGCAAACATGCTCCGGAAAAGGGGCACTCTGGTCAGTAACAAAAATAAAAAATTTTATCAGTAATGAAGGATTTCTCCTCCATTAACCAAGACCAGAAAAAGGGGGGATTTAAGTCACTGGAATGCTGAGACTGATACTACACTCAGAAGTGCATGTTGAAGCAATGGTTGCCTAATCCCTAACCCTGTTAATGTTTTTATGTATTAATTTCGAAAAGCGGCTGAAACAGTTTATGATTTAAACATTACCTTATTTCAAGTATATTTTAAACAGTGGGGTAGGGAATATGAAGTCAATCCTGGAAATGACTTAAACCGTTTACGATTTAAACATTACTTTATTTCATGTATATTTTTAACAGTAGTGTCGGGGATATGAAACCAGGCCTGTAAATAGTTGAAACCGTTTACGCATTATACATTACTTTATTTAATGTATATTTATAACAGTTGGTGAGGTGTATGAAGTCAGTCATTTACTATTTAGACATTATATTATTTCATGTATATTTTTAGCAGTGGGGTGGGGATATAAAGTTAGTCCTAGAAATGGCTGAAAAAGTTTACGATTATAACATTACTTTATTTCATGTATATTTTTAATAGTGGGGTGGCGGACATGAAGTCAGTCCCGGATTTGAATGAGATAAGTGCAAATATATACTAGCAGAAAGCATCGCCCAGTATTGAATGAGATAGATAGAGCATATAGTAGCAGAATACTCAGTGTCGCCCGGGATCGCATTAGATAGGTGAAAGATATATACTAGCAGAATATGCAGCGTCACCTGGGATTAGATAAGATAGGTGGAACATATATACTATGAGAATACCCGGAATTTATTGATGCGTTTGTAATGAAATAATCAGCACAGGCAATATATCAAAGTTATTATTTAAGTAAAGGAGCGATATGAGTTAAAGTTATGAAAATTATTGTCGAATTTAGTAACATATCCAAGAATTATGAAAAATGATGAAATGTGAGTTACTTGATTGGTGCGTTTGCAATGAAATAATAAGCCCAGACAATATATTGAAGTTATTATATTAGAAGGAGGGGACATAATGTGGGGTTTTAATTACAAAAAATGATTGTCGAAATTAGTTACATATCCAAGAATTATGAAAAATGATTAAATGTGAGTTACATGATTGGTGTGTTTGTAATGAATTAATCAGCCCAGGCAATCTATCAAAGTTATTATCTTGTTAAGGGGAGGTTGTAAGGTGCGTTAAACTCATGAAAAATTATTGTCGAAATTAGTAACATATCCAAGAATTATGAAAAATTATTAAATGTGAGTCAATTGATTGCTGTGTTTGTAATGAAATAATCAGCCCAGGAAATATATCAAAGTAATTATTTTAGTAAGAGAGTGCGGTAAGGTGTGTTTAAATTATGAAAAATGATTGTCGAAAGAATGATAATATGTGATTAAATGCATTAGTGTGTTTGCAATGACATAATCAGCCCAGACAATATATCAAAGTTATTATTTTAAAAAAGGGGGCGATGATGTGGGTTAAAATGATGAAAAATGATTGTCGACATTAGTAACATGTCCAAGAATTATGAAAAATGACGAAATGTGAGTTAATTTATTGGTGTGTTTGACATGAAATAATCCACCCAGATAATATATCAAAGTCATTATTTTAGTAGTGGGTGGTTAATAATGTCGGTTAAGCATATAAACAGTGGTTGTCGAAATTAGTAATATATCCGAGAATTATAAAAATTGGACAAATGTGAGTTAATAGATAGTTGTGTTTTTTATGAAATCATCAGCCCAGACAACACATCAAAGTTATTTCACATTAAAAGAGGGCGATAAAGATGGTTTAAATTATGAAAAACTATTTTCAAAATTAGTAACATATCCAAGAATTACGAAAAATTATGAAATATGAGTTAATTGATTTGTGTGTTTATAATAAAATAATAAACCCAGACAATATATCAAATTATTATTTTAGTAAGGGGGGCGATGATGTCGGTTAAAATGATAAAAACTGATTCTCGAAATTAGTAATATATCCGAGAATTATGAAAAATGATGAAATATGAGTTAATTAATTGGTGTGTTGTAATGAAAAAATCGGCCCAGACAATATATCAAAGATATTATTTTAGTTAGGGTGGAAGCTATAAGATGTGTTTAACATATAAAAAATGATTGTCGAAGTTAGTACCATATCCAAGAATTATGAAAACTGATGAAATGTGAGTTAATTGATTGGTTTGTTTGTAATGAAATAATCTGCCTAGACAATATATCAAAGTTATTATTTTAGTCAGGTGTGCGATATGGTCAGTTTAATGATGAAAAAATATTGTCGAAATTAGTACCATATCCAAGAATTATGAAAAATGATGAAATGTTAGTTAATTAATAGTTGTGTTTTTTATGAAATAATAAGGCCATACAATATACCAATTTTTTTTTTATTTTAGTAAGGGGAGAGGCTATAATGTGGGTTACAATTATCATAAATTTTTGTCGAACATAGTAACATATTCAATAATTATGAAAAATGATGAAATGTGAGTTAATTAACCGGTGTGTTTGTAATGAAATAATCAGCCCAGGAAATATATCAAAGTTATTATTTTAGTAAGGGGGTTATACAGTTTTAATAAAAGTGATAGGATAATATGATTGTGATTTCCTTCATGCTGAACAAAACGCCCACAGAATGCTCAGCAACAATATATTACATATGAAAAATGCTACTGTGGAATTTCCAGAGGTCCTGATAGTTGTTATTATTATTATTATTATTATTATTATTATTATTATTATTATTATTATTATTATTATTATTATTATTTATTTGTAATAGCTTCAATTTGAGGGATATATTTTCGATCCAAATTGGCAATATAGGAGTATAGTAATAATCGGTGCACCAAGTTGCAATTACTAAACTAACTTGTTTTTCATAACATTCTCTTGAAAAAAGCGGTTTCTTTTCATTAAAATGGACATTAACATATTTATTTATGAAACGTTAAATCTTTACAATTTTCTTTAAATATACATTAAAAACTTTACGAAAAGACACAATGCCCTAACCCTAAACTTTAACCTTAACCCCCACATTAAACTCTAATCCTAACTCTTTAATCACGCGAAAAAAAAATGTATCTAGATATTTATACAAGAAATTAAACAGTATTTGTTTATGAAACTTACGGTAGGTTGTTGTATTTTATTTTATTGTTTTTCAGTTTTTTACTTGAATTGTAATTAGTATCCGATAAATGTTCTTTTTTCTGTTTTTTTTATTTTGATCAGCGCTCGTCATATTCTGGCAGTTTACATCAGCTTCTAGTCGTGCCCGAGCGGGCATTTACGTAAATCCGGTGTATAAAGTGCAACAGTACCGCTCTTTGTTCGAAGAAATTTATTTTTATTTTATACACAGTATCCAAAGTGAAAACAACACTTGACGACAAAAAAAAATAATAATTGTTTTTGTTAAAAGAAAAAACTTCCATTTTGGTGGTATTTTCGATCCTGATTTTTTTAATGCGGTTGCAAGAACTAGAATAGCAATCGAGACACCAAGTTTTTTTAGTTTGGAAGATATTTCCATTTATAAAATGTACACAAAATACATAAAATAAAAGCATTTAAACGAGACTGAGAAAAAACAGTCGTTTTTTAACATTTTGAGGTATTTTTAATCTGCATTTCAAGATAAATTCCTTCTGCAAAAAATTGGAAAAGATTCTCCAAATGGCAAAAATGTGCGAATATCTAAACGTACAAAAGTTTGTTCACAAAATCCAATGTAACGTGATTAATAGTAGTTATTTCAGTTTTTCTTATATGTAGGATTGAGATAATAGGTAAAGAATATACTTGTTGGAACAAAAAAATCAACACAAAAAATGATTACTTTTATTCGATATTTCATTAAATTTAAGTATCAATTAGTTTTAGGTTTGTCTTTGTAAGTGTTGTGGTGGCAACCACTTATTTGCATATGCGAATAACATAACACTATAAATGGCAAGCCTAGGTTGGCCTTGGTGTGTCTTACTCAAATGCCACCAGAAGTGACGCCGAAGAGCGTACATGTCCTCCCACCAAGACTCTCTGACTCAACACCGTCATTTGTACATATTGTAAATATACCTTTTCTTTAATACACTTATTATTGCGTTATCTTGTTGTTTGCGTCTTCATTGTATTTCCTTACTAATTATTGTTCAACCTTGCAACCACAACAGTTGGCGACGAGATATGAAGCGTCAAATATAACAGTTTGACGAAGAACTATTTAAAAAAAAAAAAAGTACAACGCAAAAGTTGACCATTTTTTTAAGGAATGCAAAGTGTTGACGAGCAAACGGAGTTTACGCTAAAGAGAAGTTTCAACTCAAGTGAAAAAAAAAACTCTAACGTGGCAAAAGCGACAATTTACGCCGTTTTCTGGGAATCCGACTTGCAAACGAATGTAAAAGTGAATTTTTGTTTGTCGCTACACGACAAATCTTACTAAAGGACCAACTTGCAAACGAAAAGCGAACTTTGTTCTGTCGCAAAAACGACAGGTCAGACCCGTATTACGAAAAGCAAGGAAGTAACCTACGAAAAAAGTTCACCAGTGGATTCTAATTACTGTTCTCCGTAAACAAAACAACAACTAAAGGACTTTTTAATTAATGTTTTGGTTGACGTCGGTACTAAAAGGAAATACCACAGCTAAAACTAAAATTCAAGGAAAGGATTTTTTTCTTGAAGTTGTCACTGAATAACGGATAATACAGTAAAACGTCACGGAAAAAAAGGTAATCTCAATTTAAGAGGTATTTTAATTACTAAAATACTAGAGAAAAAAACTCAAAGAACTAATTGTACTGCATACATTTATTCAATTGTGACTCGATTAAAAAAAAAACCCAAACTTTTATTTTGTGGAAAGACTTACTTATTAGTAAGTGCCTAAAAACGGAAAGTCAATTCCATTTCGTGATTCCAGATAAACCTGTTTTATTTTATTTTTTTTTTTTTGCAGCGTGACTCGCAAAAAGAATATATTATTGCAAGCAGCGATATTATTATTGAAAACAGGAGCTTACAGCAATTTGTTTTTTTGTTGTAAGCCAAACCGGTGTATATGGTACATGGTACAATATTTTTTTTAACTACACACTAAAAAAAAAAAAAACATGGAAGACTTATCAAAAATGTTCATGCAATTTTTACAAGCACAGGCTGAGCGGGATGAACGCAGACAAGCTACACAAAACGAGCTTTTGCAAACACAAATACAGGCACAAAGAGAGAGGACAGATTATTGAAATGGCAGCAGGAACAAGAAGAAAAGCAGAAAATGGCGCAATTAAAGCAGAAAAAACTGCAATTGGAACAGGAAGAAAGGCATAAGAAACTGCAATTGGAACAGGAAGAAAGGCATAAGAAACTACAATTGGAATATGAAGAAAGACAAGAGGAACGTTTTGCTAAAACACTGGAACTACTTAAGAGTAATCGAGAAAATGTTGATAGTGTTAATTTCTCCCATACAACTATTTTTAATAGCATGGACACATTTCATTATGTGCCTGAGGAAGAGAAGAATTTTGAAGCATACTACACAAGATACGAGGATGTTTTTCAACTGGACTGTTAAAATTGGCCAAATAGTCAGAAAGTGAGCCTCTTACTCAGAAAATTGGGTACATCAGAACACAGCAAATTCGTAGATTACATATTACCTAAAAAAAACTGCGGAATTAGAGTTCATGGAAGCTGTAAAATTACTAAAAGAATTATTTAATCCAAATATATCTCTTTTTCATAAAAGATGGCTGTGCATGAATCTAAGAAAGATGGACAACCAAGATTATTTGACATACGCATACGTTGTCAATAAAAACTGCGATAATTTTAAGCTTGCAGAACTAACAGTAGAAGATTTTAAATGTCTAATCTTCGCACAAGGGTTAGTTTCCACGAAAAATGCAGAAATACGCAGACGAGTGTTGTCTAAGTTGGAATCTGAGCAAGATTTAACCCTCCAGAAACTAGCAGAGGACTGTGAAAGGGCCATTACACTAAAAAAAGATTCAAAAAATATAGAAGAATCCGGAGTGGCATATGTAAGAAAAGTTAGAAAACCATACGCACCAACCAAGAACTTTACAGAGAAAAGCAATGGAACGGGATATTCCAAAGATAATAACCATAAATATAGTACACAATATAACAAGCCTCTTCCTAGATATAACTTTAAGAGATGTGCAGAAAAGCATTGGGAATCAGATTGTCCTTATAAGAAGAAAAAATGCTACATTTGTAAGAAGGTGGGACACAAAAGCGATTGCTGCAGATATAAAGATTACACCAGAAAGAAAGTACAGCAAACAAAATCAAATACAAAATTAGACAAAGATCGGCGAAAATACGTAAAAGTGGAAATATGTAAAACATCAATAAAGTTACAACTCGACTCCGGCTCCGATGTTTCTATAATAAACCTGAATACGTGGAAAAAGTTGGGAAAACCGGCCATGATGAAAACTAGTAAAGCAGCCCGGACGGTAACTGGTGGTGGTATAAAATTTGAAGGAGAAGTTGTCCTCCCGATAAAATTGAAAGGGATTTCGAAGAAATTAAAAATATTCGTACTAAAAAATAGTGAAAATCTGTTTGGAATAGATTTAATTGAGAAATTCGGACTATGGGATAAGCCAATCAATACATTCTGTAAAAAATTAGAATGCTCTTCAACAACAGTAAATATAAAAGACGATTTAAAAGAATTATTTCCTGAGGCATTCACGACTAACTTAGGTCGCTGCAATAAATTCAAGGCCTCGTTTGAACTTAAAGAAAACGCCAGCCCAATTTTTAGAAAAAAGCGAAATGTTCCGTTCGCTGGGTTGGAAAAGATTGATAAAGAATTAAATAGATTGGAACAGACGGGAATTCTATCAAAAATAGAACACAGCGAGTGGGCAGCCCCCACCGTATACGTAAAGAAAAAGAATGACGAAGTTAGAGTGTGCGCAGACTTTTCGACCGGGGTCAACTCCCTATTAAAAGATCACCATTACCCCCTACCGAGCCCAGAGGAAATATTCACGAAGTTGAATGGGGGTAATATCTTCTCCAATATAGACTTGAGCGACGCGTATTTGCAAATACCGGTCGAGGAGAATTGCTCAAAAATACTATGCATCAATACGCATAAGGGATTATACAAATACAACCGATTGCCTTTTGGCATCAAAGTAGCGCTTGCCATCTTTCAGCAAGCGATGGACACCATGCTAAGTGGTATTGAGTGCGCATGTGCATACCTGGACGACATTGTTGTCAGGAGCAAATCGCTAGAAGAACATAAAGAACATTTGAAACAAGTATTTACTCGAATACAAGAATTCGGCTTTAAAGTAAAAGAAAGTAAATGTGATTTTTGTATGAGCGAGATTAAGTATCTTGGACACATAATAAACAAACATGGACGACGTCCAGACCCAGGCAGATCTGCGGCAATAAAAAATATGCCAGCACCCGATAATGTAACAACCTTGCAGAGTTTCTAAGGACTCGCAAATTATTACCAATCTTTTATTGAAGGAATGCATAACTTGCGAGCCCCCTTAAATAATCTGCTTAAAAAGGATACACCGTGGAACTGGACGCAAGAATGTCAAACCGCTTTTGACAAAATAAAGAGCGCACTAACATCCGAATTATTCTTAACGCACTTTAACACAAACTTAAAAATAGTCGTCGCTAGTGACGCTAGCTCCTACAGCTTAGGAGCATGCATTCAACATTATGCCGGATGGGTCTAGAAAACCAATAGCGCACGCTTCGAGAACGCTGATACCAGCCGAAAGGGCATATTCACAAATCGAAAAAGAAGCGTTGAGCATAATCTTTGCCGTGACTAAATTTCACCAATATTTATATGGTAGACAATTCATACTTGAAACCGACCATAAACCGTTAGTCACGATCTATGGATCAAAAAAAAGGATTGCCGGTATACACCGCAAATAGATTGCTGCGCTGGGGTACAATACTACTTAATTACGATTTCCAGCTACAACATCTAGCATCAAAAAAGATTTGCCATGCGGATGGACTGTCAAGACTGATACCACAGAAACACAATCTGGAAGAATCAGTCATTGCAGCAATTCGGACAAATGTTGAAGTAAAAAATATGGTAGAAAACATCATTAAGGAACTACCCGTAACTTTGTCGGACATTAAAAGGGAAGCCGAGAAAGACGAATATATAAAGGACACAAAAGAGAAAATTATAACGGACACAAAGGTGCAGGAAGTTTTCTCCATATGTGACGATGTGTTACTGTACAGCGAGAGAGTGGTAATACCCAAAACATTGCAGAATAGGATGTTAAGAGATTTCCACACAGGACATCCGGGGATAAATCGAATGAAGTCGTTAATGAGAAGCTACGTGTACTGGCGTAACATGGACACTGACATAGCGACAACAATTGATAAATGTAAAGGATGCCAGTTAGCGGCAAAATCTCCACCTATAGTACACAAACCTTGGCCGAAAACCGACCAACCATGGTCGAGAATCTGTTAAAGAGCATCTCTCCTCTTTCTCTCTCTGGCTCTTTCATACTCTCTCTATTTTCTCTCTCTGTGTCTCTATTAGATAGTAGATCGAGAGAGAGAGGGAGAGGGTGGGAGGAGGTCAGAGAGATATTTTTGTAGTTAATCCACGTTGCAGGAAGTGACGTTTCATCTAACCGGATGTCATGTGATGCTACGTGGCAAGGTTAGTGAAACGTTGAGTCTCTCAGAAAATGCCAAGCCGAGCAGAGGTCTAAAATGGTTCTCTCCTAAGTAAGGGGGAGATGCGCGCCCCAGACGTGGGACGTGGTAGGTACCCACAGTGGAGACCATCGATGGCGACATCTGCAGATCATGCCTGGGAGAATAAAAGGTTGAAAACCCAACATCTGTCTTCATCTTGTGTATTCCGGCAAAAACAACAAGAGAGCTCCACCCAGATGAAGACTCTCCCAGAGCAGCAAAACCAGGTATGAACTTCTATATATAAACACATACATCCACAAGTGTCCTAACCACCAGACAAACGGTTTAAGGGATCTTGGGTCCCGTTCTCTCGTCTCTTAACACTTGTAATATCTCTCTCATCGTCATAAACTTTTTCTCCTCATTAGTAAAATGGACACGTCATCACCAGGGTACCAGTATCCCTCAAGTAAAGTGTCAAAGTCCAAATCCGTTTCTTCACCCTCCCTTATGTAACATATATGTTATTTGGTGCCGTTGACCTTCTTGCCCCCGCATGGGGCATATATATCGAAACCTGGATTGCCACGGACATAACGAGAAAAAGAGATAACGAGGAAAAATAAAGACAAGAAGAGAAATTGAGGAAAAAGGAGGGAGAAAAAAACGGAGAAGAGACAGTGGAATAAAAAAAGAAAGAATAGTGAAAATGAAGAGAAAAAGAGAATAAGTGAAGAACAGTGAAAAACGGGTAGAGAGAGAGAAAGATAGAGAGAGAGGAAGGAAGAAGAAGGAAAAAAGATAGCAAAGGCATGAAGAATACCATACGCATTTAGAAGAAAATTAAACTCCAAAATTAAAAATACGCTGTAAGCTTTGAAAACGACTGAAAAACAAAAGAGAAAAGAAAATTAATTTACCATATTAAAAATAAAAATAAAATTGAAAAACACAGAGAAAGAATTGAAAACACGGAGAAAGAAAAAAAAACGTATATATATATATTTAAATAGACAAGACAACACAAACGAACATTTGTTGAAGCAAAAGACATCGAGCTTGTCCACAGTTTATAAACCTGTCAGTCATTTGACATTGTTGAATTTAGCAAAGCGTTACAAAAATAAGGGACAGTGAACTTTTAAATGCATTCGGAATAGCAAGATGTCATTTTAGATTTGAAAAAAAGAAAAAAAAAGAAAGAAGAAATTACACTATTGTCGAAAGTATTAGGTGATAAATAAAAATCAGGTTGGTGATGTGGCATCCCTCCGGATTAATTTTAAGTAAATTATAATTATATGAATAGAATAGAAGCGGAACTTTTTAATTTAATTCTGTGGTTAATTGTAAAAGAATAATGATTTTTTTTTAGTTTCAGAAAACCCTTGAACTTTGCTTACGTGGACAATTTGATCTGTGATAATTTTGTTGAACTTTACTGAAAGTTGTTAGTTATAAGTGAATTAATTAAGTATATATTAATTAAGTATTATTGAATATTGTTAAGTATTGTTGAGTTGCCATGTGTATTTTTCTGTATTTCTTTTTCTGTACTTTTGTTATCTTGTATTTGTATAGCAGATGGGGGCATCGATGGTCTTGCCACGTGGTGTCAATGTAATTTAATTTTTTAAAAATAAGATGATGACAGGATAGAGGTATATCAATTATCAATAATAATTTTTGAGATAACGGGATTATGCAAGGAAAACATAAATGAGAATTTTAAAATGGGATGATGTCGGAAGACAAAAGAATAAGGAATAAGGATTTTTTTTTTAATCGAAATACAGTAGTTGGACAGGCAGACGGTTTGCTGGATTATGAGTAACGAGGTCAGGAAGTCAGTCGGTATTTATTCTTGTATACATATTTTTTTTGTTTGTTGTTTTGTTCTTGTAGTTTCGACAGATTTTTTTTTGTTCCGGATGCGTAATTCGGTGGAGGACGGTACAGAACGTCCTCGTAATAAATAAAATTAAAAAAAAATCCATATTTTGGTAGGTGCTCAGGGAAGCACGAGATAGTTATAGAGAAATAGGCGATCTCTGTAACTAATATGGACAGTCGGAGGACGTGTCCATTGTGTGTTGACCACAATGGGGTAGAATAAATAAAACCGACTTGATTACTCTTGGACCAATTAAGTATAGTCATAGAGGAGGTAAATTAATTAAGAACATTTGATGTGAAATGGTGAAGGTTTGGGATGGGATTTTTTTTGTTTTGTTTTTGTGCTACCTAGGATTAAAGAAGATTGTCCGTAAATCCTGAGATTTAAGTAGGAGGTAGATGGACCTCGATTTTGTGTTTTATTGTTGTTCGGCTAGGAGCCGTGAAATTATCGACCACGAGTAGTGTCGACCGGGAGCAAAGGATGCTCTTGAAGTCCCGAGATGGGTACGAAGAAGCCATGGGGTCATAAAGGAGTTTGACCTTGAAGAGCGCAGGGTAGCGCTACATGGCAATTTTATTGTTGTATTTATTTAATTTTGAGTTTATCGATTTATCGTAGGACAGTCTTCTTGCCAGCGGGTAGCGTATGTATTCCCTCCTTAGTTTAGTTAGTTAGTTATTAAAAATGTATGGCTTTGCCATACATTTTGATAAAAAAGGGGTGGAGGAAGAATTTTAGAAGTAAAATGTTACCCTATTGTGAATTAAAGGTACCAAATTTAAAAAAAAAAACCATGCTGGGTGAATTTAATTGGTATTATTAAATTAAATTATTTTGGAATAGATTTGGTTGGTTTAGTTATATTTTAGGGACGTTTAGCGCGTAGTTGCATATTTTTCATGAGAATTACAAGGCGATTAGGCTGTAGAAAGCAGTTTTTTCTGTTGTTTTATTTTTTTTATAAGCCACGGTATTGTCACAAATTAGAAAATTTGGCAGGGGAAATACTATTTTAGAGTAATGAGAACCCTGTTAAAACAATACTAGTGGTTCCAGTGAGTTGGAAGATGCCACGTAGGCCCAAGCAACGGCAATAAGTCTTGTCCAACAAAAGTCTGGCGTGCGAGGTCGCGATAATTCCTCAGGGTACGGAGCGACTGGACAGTCGGTACCAAGCCTAATCACGGGGAGATAGAAGAAAAGGAAAGATGCAGATTACGTAAGGGACAAGATAGAGCCTTATTATTTTTTTTATTTTTTTAGAGGAATGTGTGAGGGATATCTGGGTTGGAATCTTGGGACTTGCTGGGAATACGGAAAAATCACAAAGGGAAAGCTACTTAGTTAGAAATCGATGCGCATTAGTTAGGGAGTGATGATTCCGTATCTTGTCGGGTTCCAGGAACTCAAACAGGCTCCGAGTGAATCAGTGTGAAGGCGTATCTTGGCTTAGACCAACCAAGGGAGTTAGCAGAAGAGCTTTGTGAAGTCCCAAAGTAGTAGATTGAATAGAACAAAGCTCCAGTAATAGGACCACTCAGAGAAAGACGTCAGGGCATTACAGTAAAGGAAAAAAAACTGGGACTTAGGCCTATGCTGAAAGTCGAGAACGCTAGTGGGATGGTTGGGTCGGTAGAGCATCAGACTTTTAATCTGAGGGTCTGGGGTTCGAGTCCCCATGCGATAAAGCTACCACAAACATGGAGCATCCGACGTTCTGGTCGTAATTGCGATATGCTGGCCCCATTTCGAAAAAGTGATCGAAAATGGAGTCTCCATTTGTTTGGCCAAGTGGTCCAAATAAAGAGCAGAGTCAGTGGAAAATATCCAACAATGCGACCGCCTAGAGAAGATGTATATCTGCAAAGCTGTATCTTTGTCTAACTTGGAAGCAAGTTAATGTCGAGGAGGGACTTTCGAGAAGCAGCAGAAGGGTTGATAGTGTTGTAGAAGAGTACTGGTGCCTGATCTTTCTTGGAAAAGGGGTGAGTCCGGAAAGTGAAAGAATAAAGATGTACTTCGGACATAATTATTTTTTTTAGTTAGTTAGTTATTAAAAATGTATGGCTTGCCATACATTTTGATAAAAAAGGGGTGGAGGAATGTTAAAGAGCATCTCTCCTCTTTCTCTCTCTGGCTCTTTCATACTCTCTCTATTTTCTCTCTCTGTGTCTCTATTAGATAGTAGATCGAGAGAGAGAGGGAGAGGGTGGGAGGAGGTCAGAGAGATATTTTTGTAGTTAATCCACGTTGCAGGAAGTGACGTTTCATCTAACCGGATGTCATGTGATGCTACGTGGCAAGGTTAGTGAAACGTTGAGTCTCTCAGAAAATGCCAAGCCGAGCAGAGGTCTAAAATGGTTCTCTCCTAAGTAAGGGGGAGATGCGCGCCCCAGACGTGGGACGTGGTAGGTACCCACAGTGGAGACCATCGATGGCGACATCTGCAGATAATGCCTGGGAGAATAAAAGGTTGAAAACCCAACATCTGTCTTCATCTTGTGTATTCCGGCAAAAACAACAAGAGAGCTCCACCCAGATGAAGACTCTCCCAGAGCAGCAAAACCAGGTATGAACTTCTATATATAAACACATACATCCACAAGTGTCCTAACCACCAGACAAACGGTTTAAGGGATCTTGGGTCCCGTTCTCTCGTCTCTTAACACTTGTAATATCTCTCTCATCGTCATAAACTTTTTCTCCTCATTAGTAAAATGGACACGTCATCACCAGGGTACCAGTATCCCTCAAATAAAGTGTCAAAGTCCAAATCCGTTTCTTCACCCTCCCTTATGTAACAAATCCACATGGACTTCGCTGGTCCAGTAGGTGAAAACTATTATTTAATTGTAGTGGATAGTTTCACAAAATGGCCGGAGGTAATGCGTTGCAGGAATCCAACAACGAACAACTCACTAGGGTTCCTACACGAGTTGTTTGCAAGATTCGGTGTACCAGACACACTGGTCACTGACAACGGAACGCTGTTCACATCCGCAGAGTTTAAGGAATTTTGCGACACGTTCCGAGTGAAGCACCTCACGACTCCGCCGTATCATCCAAGTTCGAACGGCCTCGCGGAAAGGTTCGTGGACACGCTAAAACGAGCGTTAAAGAAATCCATTGGAACAACAACAGAAAAAGCTTTGCAACAATTCTTGCAAGTATATAGGATTACACCACATCCTAGTACACCATCAAACATATCACCAGCTGATCTAATGTTTGCCAGAAAGGTAAAATCAGCGTTTGACAAACTATTGCCAAGGCAGGCAATTATCCGAAACACTACACACACGAGAAAAAAGAAATATAACTCGGGAGATCGAGTATATTTTAAGTGCTACAGAAATAACACATCTTACTGGGAATGTGGAGTAGTGGATAAACGCATTGGTGATTGTACATACATGATTAAAGGTTCACAGAATATACATAAAAGGCACCTAAATCAGATAAAAAAACGTCATATCCAAGATGATGATGATACGACAACAGTCGAAGAGGAGGACACCATAGATATCATATACGAATCTTTTAATTTGGAACCGCCTCAAAATGCACCTGAACCCCGAAGATCAGGTAGGAAAAGAAAAGTGAATGAACCATTAATGGTAAACCCAAAAAGAAAAAGATATTGAAATCTGTGTGACTTCAAATCTTGGGAGGGGGGTGTTGTGGTGGCAACCACTTATTTGCATATGCGAATAACATAACACTATAAATGGCAAGCCTAGGTTGGCCTTGGTGTGTCTTACTCAAATGCCACCAGAAGTGACGCCGAAGAGCGTACATGTCCTCCCACCAAGACTCTCTGACTCGACACCGTCATTTGTACATATTGTAAATATACCTTTTCTTTAATACACTTATTATTGCGTTATCTTGTTGTTTGCGTCTTCATTGTATTTCCTTACTAATTATTGTTCAACCTTGCAACCACAACAGTAAGAATATCATTTGGATAGAATTTTATGATCGATTTATATACTTAAATTCATACGAAATACACGTATACTCTCAACATATATACATAATAATAATTCATCATTTGTGTTGTAAATGTATCTATGCATATGCTTTGCCAAATCATGAATCGTATTTAAATGCATATACACACGCAACGAACTTTAGATAGACGACCACACGAATATATACACGTATACTCTCAACACTAGACGATATTAGAAACATTTCGAACTTATTTTATTGTGCAATTTTCATCATTGGCAAAGAAGTTCAATGTTTTCGCATACTAATTAATGCCATTGTGCATAATGTTTCACATTCGATACAGAAAGGGAGTCGGATTTTTCTGATGCCTTTTGAATGAGCTTTTAAACAGAGTAGAAAGTTGACAGCTACATAATTCCTGCTTGTCTTATTTGTCCTTTAGTCCCCACATTCCATCATCGATATTTCTGACAAAGAGCAATAAATAATTTTTTCTGGTCAGAATCTATTCCATCCAACACTTATCGTTGGTAAGATTTTGACCTTGAAGGAGTATTTAGCTCGTTACATAAATTGGCTTCATGCCTTGTATGGAGCGATTTCCATTAAAAAAAATGTTGCTGAAATATCTGAAACAAGCGATGAACTTAGCATGGCACTGATGACTTTTAACTGACAAACGTCAGACAAAATTTATGACAATTACCCACTTAGACAGCTATATGGCGGCATTTGTTTACCTGTATCTTTTTAGTACAAAGCTTATCGACATTACGTGATGAATCGAATTCAAGTTGTGGTCGTGATGTTGTTGATTGTTATGTTGCTTATGTTTGTAGAAAGTTGTATAGGTAAAATGACAAAAGACATAAATTAATATGAAAATTTTTGTCTGTGTTAGTTTAGCAAACTAATACGTGGAGTGCGTATTTCATCGCGAATAAGCAACTAATATATGTTCTATTTTATCCAAATGTCAGCATCAACGGCTATAAACGTTGATTTTTGCTCATTTCCGTTCAGTCTGCGCGTGTAATCGGCATTGTTTGAGTCCAGTTGCAAGAAGTGCTAGCGGGCTAGAAACAATGCAGAAATAAGCGTAGAACACATACAGCACCTGGAATTCCCAAATAATAACCCATTTTAGTACTGACCAGGTTCAACGTTGCTTAACTTTGGTGAGCTAACGTGAACTGATGTGTCAACGTGCTGTGTACTCATTTTACTGCGTGTTTTTAATTAAAAACTAAATATCAATGATATAATTTCCTTTACCGCCAATGATGATAAATATATTTTTTCGTATATCAGTGTGTCGTCATTCTTTGGTGCACAGCAGAAACGCTATAGGGAGTTGTGCAGCAATATGCCTGCTTATATTAAACTTAAATTCATGTCAGTAAAGCAGGAACCCAGAAGGGAATTCCAAAGTCTAGCAATCATAGGGAAGAAACTATTAAAGTGAAAGGAATCTTATTTATGCGAAAACGTAACTACTGTACGTGTCTTATATTAGTTCTTTACGTAATCCATAACTTTTTTTCTTTTGGGGTTATTCCTAGCTTAAGCCAAACGTAACGGCCTTTTTAGAATTCTATCATACTGAGTATTTCTCTTTCGAATTTTAAGTTGAACCATTTCATCTCCAACAATAAAGTGGTAAATTAATTTTATTTTGCTACGAACTAAAGCACACATTTCAAAAACAATTTCTATAACGATTAAAATGATTTTATAATGAGTAAAATAGAAGATGCTCAACTGAGTTTCAATCATTGATTCCTTCCTTTTAAGACATTCACAGCAAAAACTCGTCTTATTACCACCACAGAAAAGAACTTTCTTTCTTTCTCCATGTGCTTAACATAAAACGGAATTTTCATGAACAGAGTTTCTTTTCAAGAACTTCTGATACATGTAAGACATTAACCTCGGACTGCGTCTCTGCATGCTACAAGATGGGCGTCTTCAAATCCAATGATAACAAATACTTGTCATAAACCGTTCTCATAAGTAATAACATTTTATACATTCTATTCATCGTTTTCAATCCTCTCACAATATGATTCGCAATTTAACTGACAATCTATGTATTTCATTAAACCACATCCGCGAGTAGTTTTTAGCCTTTATGAATGATGCATAAAGTAAATAATAATTCATAGAGAGTTATTTTTAATTAATGTAGAAACAGAGATAGTGATATAATAAGAGAATCTAAAAAAGGAAAAATGCTGTGAAAATATTGAGATGTTCAGGATGTTATCTTTTTTTTTTTTTCTTAAGCGCCAATAGGTCCTGTTTATATTCCGAGAGAAAGTATAGACCTTAAAGTATGAAAAAAAAACAGAATGATAATTTTGGATAATGACCGGACAACGCTGAAAGGTTTGCTGGTCTACGATTATTATGATTATTCAAACCAAAACGTTTTGTCTGCTGACATATGTTTTAGAATGATCAAAATATTTTCAATAAATATTTATTTACATTAATTTAGAAATGTTAACTTAGGAATGAAACCCAAATAAATATAATTCATCATTTGTGTTGTAAATGTATCTATGCATATGCTTTGCCAAATCATGAATCGTATTTAAATGTATATACACACACAACGAACTTTAGATAGACGGCCACACGAATATATACACGTATACTCTCAACACTAGACGATATTAGAAACATATGATGGCAGCGAATTCGTTTTCGAACATTGCCATTACTTGATATAGCACAAAAAGGTATACAGAAACACGAAAACATTCAGTGATGGTCCGCACGAAGGTGGCTTTTAAGCCGTGCCAAACTCTGGCATTCCTTGGCACACATTGTGCAGACATGTGCGCCACTAGCAGCACGTTCTTGATGTTCTCTTCTATGTATAATCAAATGCCGCTTCAAACCACCTGATGTTTTGTACGTCCGCCCGCAGTTGACACAGGTTAACTCTGGCAACACAAGACTGCTTTGTGGCCCATTGCGCCGATAAGTAGTCTGGTGGCTCATCAGCCCAGATCTGCTCAGACATAATCTTCCGCACACCTCACACACCAGACCAATTTGACACCCCCGCCCATCCACGGCTCTTTTCACCCTCCCTTTCCGGATATCGTGCTTTAGTAGCTCATACTGGGTTCGATCTGCCTCAAACTTGCCGGCACCTCTCCGCAAGGTCCTTCTCCACTCTCCGCGACTCAAAGCAAGACTCTCCCAGGTTCTTTCACCTATCTCACATTTTTTAAGGTGGATCTCAAACAATCTTTGAATTTCATTTTAGGTTTTTAAGCCAGACGTCTTCCCTCGGCGAGCTCCACATAAAGGAGTTGTTTGGGAAGTCGACTGTCTAACATCCTCACCATATGTCCACTCCATCTCAGTCTATGTTTGATAATGTGAACTTCAATGCTTAGACATTGGGTCCGTTCAAGCACCTCCACATCACTGGGTCCTGGATATGACCTTAAACTATATCCCGTGGTGAGGCCCCAGCTTGCGGGCTTTGGGGAGTGTAGAGCCACCCTTTAATTGCCATTGCTCCCAGGTCCACTCTCACCCGGAGTGGTAGTACCTGTTAGGGTCCCAACTATGGGTTAGAAACTGACTTGAAAACAACGAATATATTCTATTAAAAAAATCTTTCTTCAAAATTTTTGGATTCGGCATTAAATAACCTGAAAAGGGTTGATATGCCGTAAAACAAAAGCAATCAACCAACCCACACCTAACATTGGCATTAGAAACATATAAATATATACAACCCCACAATACAAAAGTTAATAGTACAACCTCACTTTACAACAAAATGTCATTGGAATATTTTAACAAAAAAAAACGAAATCACAAAGAGTAAGTGATGAACAATGAGTGATAAATTGCAAAAATGAGCTAGAAATCACAAAAAGAGCTAGATATCACAAAAAAGAGCTAGTAATCACAAAAAAGAGCTATAAATCAACAAAAAAGAGCTACAAATCACAAAAAAAGAGCTGGAAATCACAAAAAAAGAGTAATAAATGGCAAAAAATAGTTATAAACGACATAAAGAAGAAAGAGAAACGACAAAAATAGTTATAAATGACAAAACTAAAGGTAAACTGTGAAAAACTTTAAGTAAAAAAAATGTCAGCAACGATCAGTGCTAAATCACGTACATATGTGTAATACCATTCCATGCCTGAATCGGCCTTATTAGTAAGAAAAGTAAGAGATAAAGAGACTGTATCAATTTCTACCAACAACAACGATAGGGCTATATTTAAAGTCAATATAATTGTAGAAAAATACAAGGTATGCACTCAATACATAGATGCATCTTTTTCGCCTTTGTTTTTAGTGCAAACGCATTCGTATATTTCAAATTGAACGATGAAAGAAATATCTTAAAATGGAAATATTATGGCTGTCGATTGTATATCAAGAATGCGTTTTCTTGCCAATTAAATAAGCAAATTTAGACGTGACATAAGTGTAATGTAAATATAATTAATTGGGAGGCGAAGCAAATATAAATGTCTATCTCGAAGAGTAGCGGAATTAAATTAAAAAAAGAGAGGAACATATTAAGAAAAAAAAGGAAGAAAAGAAAATTAAGAAGCTAAAGAAAGGATGTTTCTGAATTTAGAGATGAAGACTAGTTATTTATATTAGTTGGATTATTCGGACTACTGTTCACATATTGGGCTTTATTTTCACATTTTAATCGATGGAGCCTCCGACCTTCTTCAGGTAAAATTCATTGTAAAACTCGGGAATTTGGACGGAATTTATTATTAAATTCACAGCAATAGCATGCTCTAATGTCAGCCATGACATGATAGATGCCCTAAGTAATTCGCAATTGCATTTTTGGTCACCCACACTGAGGATTAAACCTTCGGCTTTCAAAAGAAGATAACTTTTAAAAATGAATTTGTCAACCACTGCGCCATGGATCCTTGTGTGCAGATTCCTGAGTTCGACAAAATACACCAGAAGAAACTCGGAGGTTACATCAACCGAAACGTTATGAAAATGACACTCAAGGTGATATAGTAGCCCGTTTTGTGACTTACATTTTCTCTAGTTGCACAGATGAAATGATTCAATAACTGATCTGATAACTCTCCAACCAAACTCTAACTCCCAGGTTCTCTATGTCTGTTCAACTCTTCAACTCTTCTAACTGATTTGTTTCGCTAAATATATGAAAATTCTTTCTTTGCTTGTTCAACTCCCTGACGTCACATAACGAGGTCAGTTCTTAGTCCCGATCATTGTTTGGAGAACTATATTGTATTTTTTTATGTTTCTAAAATTTCTAAATCTTTCGTTATAAATATCTATCTGTATATATGTTCTTCCATGCATTCTTTTTTCTATTGAAACGTTTTTCTTAATGCATACTTTTTTGTTATCGAAATATTTCCTATTAAATAAACATTGATAATCTCAACCACTTTCGCTTCTGTTAGGTCATCCAGCGTTTTCCGGGATAGCAATTCAACAGCACGTCCATGATCTTTCTTAAGGTCGTACATCGTCAATATTTGGAACACAGAGAAGAAACTTCCAGGTCAGAAATGCAATCATCATAACAATGTAATTTGCCATCCTCTTGGTCCATTTAGTTGGAATTAAAAGAAATAAAGCATTACTTTTGGAACGGCCTTCGCATATTATAATTAAGTGTTCCTAGTTACAATGCCTTCCCACAGGACAGAGTTAGACACCAGGGTCGTTTTTTAATGTGGAGAAAAGGAACAAAAATAAAAATTGTCTCAGTCGTGAAGGATTCCTCCTCCACTGACAGAGAACAAGAAATTGAAGTGTAGCATCTGAAGAACAGATACTACACTTTGATCTTGACCCGAAGGTTGGTTCACTGGGTGTATTCGCTAAGTAGTTTTTTAAATTCCTTTTTACGAGTCCATTTGCTCATATTAATTACTGAAATGATGGAGATTTTCATAATATTCCAGATTCATTTCATGTCGTACATCAGACCTTAGTATTTCGTTATCTTGTACGTGCATGAAAACTAGAACGGCCTGCAACATAAAAATCCAAATTGTTTAAATAATGCAATTCTGAATTTTTTAGATGAGATGTGAATGCTTACGTTCTTTTGATTTATCGGACTATCATTCTCATCTTGTGTGTTATTAGCACAACATTTCGGTCGCTGCAACCCGCGATCTTCTTCGAGTGTTGAAAACATGCTTCTTTTTCTTTACTAAGGAAAAGAAATTGGCTCTGCATGACAAGAATTCGAACCGCGCGTTTCAGGGTGCGTCCGTAGATCATAAAGAAAGTTCAATCTTCAGGGGTCACTAACATCTGATATTTATAATCCATAAAATATACCATTTTTCCTCAGCCTAACTGAAGTACTCATGCATTTCTTAGTTTTCCTGCAATAAAGTTAACTATTTCCTCGCGTTCCAAAACTAAACGACGTGTGAAATAATCAATGATTAAGTCCCAGTTGGCTTCTCGTATGTTTATCTACCAGAATAAGCAAAAGTTCTGTTGTACTACAGAAACGTTCCAAAATATTGAAATGCTTTCTTGGCTAGTGAAGCGTCCCTGGTTCCTTTGGGTGACCAATTGGCAAAAAGCCAGCATCTAAATCTGTAAACGATTTTCATACCGACCTTTACGTAACCATGCCTTTACAAAGTCGAATTAAACGAAAAACAACCGACAACAGGCAAGAGAAATTTGGATAATTGTAACATAGGGGTAAACATAATAAAATTTAAAAAAATATATTTTAGATTTTAAAACAATGGTTACAAATATCAACGATATCTTCTAGATTTTTTTACAAAATATCTTTACCAATGAATGGTCTGGATACCGAGAGACCTCTTTACGGTTTATATATATATATATATATATATATATATATATATATATATATATATATATATATATACATAAAAAGAAAGAAGAAACACTATCTCACAAAGATTCAACAACTAAATTTACTTCGATAAACTTGTTAAAAAATTTCTCCCCCCCACACACACACACACCTTTTATGCTGATGACGAGATGATATTCGAAAATATTTTAATTATTTCTCGAAGCTTTTATTTTTATTTGCAAATATCACATAAATAAATTGTTATCGTCTCCGAAAAGATCGTACCTGAAAAAAATTGGATTTTGTTATGTTTCCTCCTATATAAACTGGATAATTTCACAATTATTAACCCTTCATCTTTTCTATATATAGCTCTATTTTAAGAACGCCTATTAAGCTTTTCATAACTGCAGTACTCCTTGCTCTTATAGACCTTATCTGTAACACTAGATATATATATATATATAAAGCTGAATGTATGTGTGTGTATGCGTGTGTGTGTGTCTGGTCACGAATAGGCTCCTATATGGTTGACTATTTTAAAAAACTGATTACATATAATGATAGAAGATGTATCGAGACACAGGAATGGGTATGTTTGATCTGGCAGAACAGTGGTTCATTAAAATTGTGGGGTCTGTATGGAAATAAAAAAAATTAAAAATTAAAAAAAAAAACGTTTACAAGTGTTTTGATATAAATGTACATAAGAACACTTTGATAAGTATGTTTTTACTTAAATAGGGATGGTATAATAAAATTGTGGGGTCAGCGTTCGCGCCTGGCCTCCATAGAATGGAAATGGACACAAACTTTAATAAAGACTTTTCATATCTATCTGCGTAAATATACTTTGATAATTATATTTCACTTTGAAGAAATATGGTATAATAAAATTATGGGGTGTTCGTTCGCGCCTGACCTCCATAGAATGGAAATATGTCACAAAGTTTAACAAGGTTTTTTTTAATATAGAACCACAGAATATTGTGATAAGTATTTCGGTGAGAACAGGTATGGTATAATAAATTATGGGGTTTATCTATTTTATTTTTACTTTCATCATATTTTGCTTTGGTTTTGATACCCCCAAATTCGAAGCTATCTCATTACAACCCTTTCTTTTCATAGCCTATATACTTTCATTAATCAGAGTCCATTTTCTGTAGGCTGTTTCTGAATCCAGTCAACGACGGGTACTTTTGCTAGTATATATATATATATATATATATATATATATATATATATATATATGAAAATATATGGCTTGATGAATCCTCACAAGTTTACAAAGCAGAAAATATTATGTAGCTTATTTACCATATATATTTTAGAAACTTACTATCTAGATCTACTTGCGTATTGAGTACTGTTAAATTAAATACTAAAAATACAGACATGAAATTATATATATATATATATATATATATATATATATATATATATATATATAATTAACTAATAATTATATAATTTTATACCTAGAGATACTCGTGTTTCATGTTTGCGCAATCATCAGTGTAAATTACAATTTCTGTCGATCAGGAGATTCGAACTTATCTACGAAGTCACCTATATCTATATATATATAAATGTAAATTTGGTTCGTTACAAGTGAATAAAACCATATTTCTACGTTACCAATTTATTTGAAATTTTCAGACAACCCATCTTTAGAGTCGAGGGATGTTTTTATGTTATTAAAATAAATTTACCTCGCGAATTATTAAAATATTAAATAAAATGAATATATATTTTTTTAACCGTTAGTGCGAATCTGTTCTGTTGATAAAACTGAACTTCCGGTTCGATTCATTTCACAGCCACGAATTGACGAAAGATTTCATTTTCTGTTTACTCGGTAAGTAAAAACAAAAAACATAAGTCATTTGTTTATCTTCCAAATTTTTTAATTTACACATTTTTTCTTTATTATATAAGGCCAAAAAAAAGTTTGTCGCTTGCTTTTTAAGTTTTTTTTTTGTTTTTGTTTTTCGATATAAGATTGGTTGGTAAAGTACAGTTTTTTTTTTGTCCGCGCTATTTTTTAAATCGTATTTCCAGGTTTAATTACAGTTTTATTATATGTTTTTTTATTCAATTGTAAGGTTAAAATACACCCTCCCCTCCCCATGTTAAGAATGGCTTTTTTTAATATTAACGTTATTATTACAACACGTATCACTCTCTGCATGAGTACTGTACTTTCACCTAACAATTTAATAAACAAAACATGGTACTTATGCAGAGAAAGTACCATAATAATATAATAATAGAATAATAACGTTATTTAGAAAGCCATTCTTAACATGGGGATGACGTTTTGTTACTATTCTATACTTTCACCTAACAATTTAATAAACAAAAGATGGTACTTATGCAGAGAATGTACCGTGCTGAAATAACGCTATTAAGAAAGCCATTCTTAACATGGGAAAGGGAGAGTGTTATGTAACTATTTTATATTTTCACCTAACAATTTAATAAACAAAAGATAGTACTTATGCAGAGAAGGTACCGTGCTGAAATAATACCGTTATTTAGAAAGCTATTCTTAACATGGGGAGGGAGTTTTGTCATCTATTCTAAAATATGAATGCTTTTTCTTTATCAAAGAAATTGGGTACTCGTGCACTTATTGATCCGTGCTGAAATAATAACGTTATTATTTAAAAAGCCATTCTTGTTACATAAGGGAGGGAGAAGAAACGGATTTGGACTTTGACACTTTACTTGAGGGATACTGGTACCCTGGTGATGACGTGTCCATTTTACTAATGAAGAGAAAAAGTTTACGACGATGAGAGAGATATTACAAGTGTTAAGAGACGAGAGAACGGGACCCAAGATCCCTTAAACCGTTTGTCTGGTGGTTAGGACACTTGTTGTGGATGTATGTGTTTATATATAGAAGTTCATACCTGGTTTTGCTGCTCTGGGAGAGTCTTCATCTGGGTGGAGCTCTCTTGCTGTTTTCGCCGGAATACACAAGATGAAGACAGATGTTGGGTTTTCAACCTTTTATTCTCCCAGGCATGATCTGCAGATGTCGCCATCGATGGTCTCCACTGTGAGTACCTACCACGTCCCACGTCTGGGGCGCGCATCTCCCCCCTTACTTAGGAGAGAACCATTTTAGACTCTGCTCGGCTCGTTTTTTCTGAGAGACTCAACGTTTCACCAACCTTGCCACGTAGCATCACATGACATCCGGTTAGATGAAACGTCACTTCCTGCAACGTGGATTAACTACAAAAATATCTCTTTGACCTCCTCCCACTCTCTCCCTCTCTCTCTCTCTCTCTCTCTCGATCTACTATCTAATAGAGACACAGAGAGAGAAAATAGAGAGAGTATGAAAGAGCCAGAGAGAGGGAGAGAGAGGAGAGATGCTCTTTAACATTCCTCCACCCCTTTTTTATCAAAATGTATGGCAAGCCATACATTTTTAATAACTAACTAACTAAAAATAATAATTATGTCCGAAGTACATCTTTATTCTTTCACTTTCCGGACTCACCCCTTTTCCAAGAAAGATCAGGCACCAGTACTCTTCTACAACACTATCAACCCTTCTGCTGCTTCTCGAAAGTCCCTCCTCGACATTAACTTGCTTCCAAGTTAGACAAAGATACAGCTTTGCAGATATACATCTTGTCTAGGCGGTCGCATTGTTGGATATTTTCCACTGACTCTGCTCTTTATTTGGACCACTTGGCCAAACAAATGGAGACTCAATTTTCGATCACTTTTTCGAAATGGGGCCAGCATATCGCAATTACGACCAGAACGTCGGATGCTCCATGTTGGTGGTAGCTTTATCGCATGGGGACTCGAACCCCAGACCCTCAGATTAAAAGTCTGATGCTCTACCGACCTAACCATCCCACTCGCGTTCTCGACTTTCAGCATAGGCCTAAGTCCCAGTTTTTTTTTTTCCTTTACTGTAATGCTCTGACGTCTTTCTCTGAGTGGTCCTATTACTGGAGCTTTGTTCTATTCAATCTACTACTTCGGGACTTCATAAAGCTCTTCTACTAACTCCCTTGGTTGGTCTAAGCCAAGATACGCCTTCACACTGATTCACTCGGAGCCTGTTTGAGTTCCTGGAACCCGACAAGATACGGAATCATCACTCCCTAACTAATGCGCCAAAGCTTACTTGCGCATCGATTTCTAACTAAGTAGATTTCCCTTTGTGATTTTTCCGTATTCCCAGCAAGTCCCAAGATTCCAACCCAGATATCCCTCACACATTTCTCTAAAAAAATTAAAAAAATAATAAGGCTCTATCTTGTCCCTTACGTAATCTGCATCTTTCCCTTTTTTCTATCTCCCCGTGATTAGGCTTGGTACCGACTGTCCAGTCGCTCCGTACCCTGAGGAATTATCGCGACCTCGCACGCCAGACTTTTGTTGGACAAGACTTATTGCCGTTGCTTGGGCCTACGTGGCATCTTCCAACTCACTGGAACCACTAGTATTGTTTTAACAGGGTACTCATTACTCTAAAATAGTATTTCCCCTGCCAAATTTTCTAATTTGTGACAATACCGTGGCTTATAAAAAAAAATAAAACAACAGAAAAAACTGCTTTCTACAGCCTAATCGCCTTGTAATTCTCATGAAAAAAATGCAACTACGCGCTAAACGTCCCTAAAATATAACTAAACCAACCAAATTTATTCCAAAATAATTTAATTTAATAATACCAATTAAATTCACCCAGCATGTTTCTTTTTTTTAAATTGGTACCTTTAATTCACAATAGGGTAACATTTTACTTCTAAAATTCTTCCTCCACCCCTTTTTTATCAAAATGTATGGCAAAGCCATACATTTTTAATAACTAACTAACTAAACTAAGGAGGGAATACATACGCTACCCGCTGGCAAGAAGACTGTCCTACGATAAATCGATAAACTCAAAATTAAATAAATACAACAATAAAATTGCCATGTAGCGCTACCCTGCGCTCTTCAAGGTCAAACTCCTTTATGACCCCATGGCTTCTTCGTACCCATCTCGGGACTTCCAGAGCATCCTTTGCTCCCGGTCGACACTACTCGTGGTCGATAATTTCACGGCTCCTAGCCGAACAACAATAAAACACAAAATCGAGGTCCATCTGCCTCCTACTTAAATCTTAGGATTTACGGACAATCTTCTTTACTCCTAGGTAGCACAAAAAAAAATCCCATCCCAAACCTTCATCATTTCACATCAAATGTTCTTAATTAATTTACCTCCTCTATGACTATACTTAATTGGTCCAAGAGTAATCAAGTCGGTTTTATTTATTCTACCCCATTTACCCCCCGTGTGGTCAACACACAATGGACATGTCCTCCGACTGTCCATATTAGTTACAGAGATCGCCTATTTCTCTATAACTATCTCGTGCTTCCCTGAGCACCTACCAAAATATGGATTTTTTTAAATTTATTACGAGGACGTTCTGTACCGCCCTCCACCGACTTACGCATCCGGAACAAAAAAAATCTGTCGAAACTACAAGAACAAAACAACAAACAAAAAAAATATGTATACATGACCACCTCGAAACTAGAATAAATACCGACTGACTTCCTGACCTCATTACTCATAATCCAGCAAACCGTCTGCCTGTCCAACTACTGTATTTCGATTTTTAAAAAAATCCTTATTCCTTATTCTTTTGTCTTCCGACATCATCCCATTTTAAAAATTCTCATTTATGTTTTCCTTGCATAATCCCGTTATCTCAAAAATTATTATTGATAATTGATATACCTTTATCCTGTCATCATCTTATTTTTAAAAAATTAAATTACATTGACACCACGTGGCAAGACCATCGATGCCCCCATCTGCTATACAAATACAAGATAACAAAAGTACAGAAAAAGAAATACAGAAAAATACACATGGCAACTCAGCAATACTTAACAATATTCAATAATACTTCATTAATATATACTTAATTAATTCACTTATAACTAACAACTTTCAGCAAAGTTCAACAAAATTATCACAGATCAAATTGTCCACGTAAGCAAAGTTCAAGGGTTTTCTGAAACTAAAAAAAATCATTATTCTTTTACAATTAACCACAGAATTAAATTAAAAAGTTCCGCTTCTATTCTATTCATATAATAATAATTTACTTAAAATTAATCCGGAGGGATGCCACATCACCAACCTGATTTTTATTTATCACCTAATACTTTCGACAATAGTGTAATTTCTTCTTTTTTTTTTTTTTTTCAAATCTAAAATGACATCTTGCTATTCCGAATGCATTTAAAAGTTCACTGTCCCTTATTTTTGTAACGCTTTGCTAAATTCAACAATGTCAAATGACTGCCAGGTTTATTAACTGTGGACAAGCTCGATGTCATTTTGCTTCAACAAATGTTCGTTTGTGTTGTCTTGTCTATTTAAATATATATATATATATATATATATATATATATATATATATATATATATATATATACGTTTTTTTTTTCTTTCTCCGTTTTTTTCAATTCTTTCTCTGTGTTTTTCAATTTTATTCTTATTTTTAATATGGTAAATTAATTTTCTTTTCTCTTTTGTTTTTCAGTCGTTTTCAAAGCTTACAGCGTATTTTTAATTTTGGAGTTTAATTTTCTTCTAAATGCGTATGGTATTCTTCATGCCTTTGCTATCTTTTTCAACACATAACTGAATCATTTTTTCTTCTTCTTCCTTCCTCTCTCTCTATCTTTCTCTCTCTCTCTCTCTCTACCCGTTTTTCACTGTTCTTCATTTATTCTCTTTTTCTCTTAATTTTCACTATTCTTCCTTTTTTATTCCACTGTCTCTTCTCAGTTTTTTTCTCCCTCCTTTTTCCTCAATTTCTCTTCTTGTCTTAATTTTTCCTCGTTATCTCTTTTTCTCGTTATGTCCGTGGCAATCAAGGTTTCGATATATTCCCCATGCGGGGGCAAGAAGGTCAACGGCACCAAATAACATATATGTTACATAAGGGAGGGAGAAGAAACGGATTTGGACTTTGACACTTTACTTGAGGGATACTGGTACCCTGGTGATGACGTGTCCATTTTACTAATGAAGAGAAAAAGTTTACGACGATGAGAGAGATATTACAAGTGTTAAGAGACGAGAGAACGGGACCTAAGATCCCTTAAACCGTTTGTCTGGTGGTTAGGACACTTGTTGTGGATGTATGTGTTTATATATAGAAGTTCATACCTGGTTTTGCTGCTCTGGGAGAGTCTTCATCTGGGTGGAGCTCTCTTGCTGTTTTCGCCGGAATACACAAGATGAAGACAGATGTTGGGTTTTCAACCTTTTATTCTCCCATGCATGATCTGCAGATGTCGCCATCGATGGTCTCCACTGTGGGTACCTACCACGTCCCACGTCTGGGGCGCGCATCTCCCCCCTTACTTAGGAGAGAACCATTTTAGACTTCTGCTTGGCTCGGCTTTTTCTGAGAGACTCAACGTTTCACCAACCTTGCCACGTAGCATCACATGACATCCGGTTAGATGAAACGTCACTTCCTGCAACGTGGATTAACTACAAAAATATCTCTCTGACCTCCTCCCACCCTCTCCCTCTCTCTCTCTCTCTCGATCTACTATCTAATAGAGACACAGAGAGAGAAAATAGAGAGAGTATGAAAGAGCCAGAGAGAGAGAGAGGAGAGATGCTCTTTAACATTCTTAACATGGGGAGAAGAGGGTGTGTTGTAACTATTCTGGACTTTCACCTAACAATTTAATAAACAAAAATTAAACTTAAGCAGACAAGGAACAGTACTGAAGCATTAACATTATTTAGAATACAACTGATTAAAAAAAAAAACTTTAATTAAACTTAGAAATACGATTTAAAAAATAGTACGGATCGGTAAGTGCATTAGCACCATAAATTTGTCTAATTCTTAATTTCTTATGTTATTGGGAAAAAAAAAAAATTTAGAAAAAAGTAAATATGAGGAATTACTCCACCCTCGAAAATTCCTTTAAAATTATCTCTCTGATAGGTTTCGGGTTCGCTGAAAACGAAAATAACCTTTATAATTAAGGCAAACGAGTAGTTTCCAAGATATGAAGAAATGTTAGTTTAAAAAAGTGAAGGATCACTTTTCCATAATAATTTAACGTAAAATGATCAACCACTTTGTGGCCACGATTTTTGGGGTGGGGGCTTTCTTTCTACCCTTGGAAAATCCTTTAAAATTACCTGATTAAATTGGTTGGAGGGGCGGGGGGTCGGCCGCCAAAACACCCCCCCCACACACACACACACACACAGAAAAATGCCCCTCTCTCAGGTGGCCAGAAAGTGGGTGCTCATTCTAAGTTAAATTTAAATTGAAAAGTGATCACCCACTTTTCGAAAAAGTAATTTCTTCATATCATGAAAACTTTCTTTTTGCGACGGAAACGGTTTGCAGATTCGTTTTTAGTACACTGAGATCTACAATAAAATATTTTGTTATATACGAACATGAGACGGGCCTTAAAGTAAAATAATACCGGATTTTGGGGGCATATTTGCCATTTAGTTGTATAATATCCTCAAACCAGGTAATCACTAAAAGGGACTCTTAAAAGTCGTTACCTGTAAATTTAAAACCACGGATTATATGTCAGTCTACATCACAGTAACATATATTGAGTGAGTTCCTAACAGTATTTTGTATAGTTTTTTAGTTTAAACTCATTTTCCCAAAAATTTCCCCAAACTTAACGTGCTCGATACAGTCTGCCGCCATTTGTATTTTTCAAATATACCGATAAACACTGCATGTTTTTGAACTGATTAAACATTATACATTACATAAAAACACTACAATCTTATCCAGTTAGGTAGAACATTTACTTTTCTTGCCTTTGATAACATTTATTTGTTATATATTCATTTTTTGACAACTTTTTTGTATCTGTTAATACAAACCCTTTTCATTTAATGTAACGTTTAGTCAGCTCGAAAAACAGTGTTTATCGGTGTATTTGAAAGATACAAATGGTGGCGGACACTGTTGATTATGTTAAGTTTGAGAAAGTGAGTTTAAACTAAAAAAACTATACAAAATACTGTCACAAACCCACCGATTATGTCAGCCTATGTCATGGTAGCATATTCGGTGGGTTTTTGACACTGTATTGTATAGTTTTTAGTTATCAACTTAATTTCCCAAACTTAACGTATTCAACAGTCTGCAACCATTTCTGTTTTTCCAGCCGATTAAACATTTTACCTTACATAAAAACACTAAACAATTCTCCAGTTAGGTAGAAATGTAACTTACCTTACCTTTGCTTTCATTTGTTTTTGGACAACTTTTTCGAATCTGTGTGTAGTAACCCCCCCATCACTCAAATATTAATTACTAACTCACATTTTTGTATACAGGAAAAAAAAAACATTTAGCGTTTCAACGTTAGCTTTATCCACTGATTGTTGGTCGAGCCCAAGCCATGATTGACGGTAATCCTGAGGCTCAGGATCCAACTCTGCAAGAGTACCTTTTTTTTTAGAGTGGATTGCTGTACTAAGAATATAAGAAACATGCATTTTCTCTTTTATTAGAATTTTCCATTGCACCAAATTGAGCCACAGCAACGCGTGGCAGGGTACAGCAAGTATCTATATATATATAAATCAAACGTCTGGTTTGTTCAAAGTTGATAAACTAGAAATTTACACGCCCGTTTTCCGTGAAATTTTATAAGAGTGACTGTTAATCATTTAACTATGTTTTTAAATATTAAAAAGTAAAAAATATTAACATATTAAAAAATAAACTTTTATTCTTCAGGAATACTTTCCGATTTTAGCTGATTATATCGCTTATTCTTTACTTTACCCCCCCCCTCTTACACACGCACCTTTTTTAAAGCAGTTTTACGTTTGTTCGCTGTTTTGGTTTTGTTTGTTTTTTTTGGGGGGGGTGCTGATTTCTTGAAGTTTAACATCGTTTTTTTTATATTTACACATTTCGCTTATTCTTTACTTTACCCCACCCTTTATACACACACCTCAAAACAACCGGATAACATTCTGCGTGACTATTCGTTTTTTTTTTTTATTATTTCCAATAGCTTTGTCAGTCCACGTCACGATTTGACGACTCTAATTGATAAGTGAAAAAAATCCTCTATTTTGTAAAATTTAAATTCATTTCCCACTTTTTATAATTTAAAACAAATTTCTCGCCAGAAGGTGTGTTCTGAGTTGAAACATAATAGTCAACGAACATTAACAAAACCATCTTCGTCGTCAAAACATAATTGGCAGCACACTGTTTTTTTTTGTTTGTTTTTTTTTATGTTGTTAAGAAAGTATGAAGTTTTTTATTATTAAAACTATAAATTGTTAGGTGAAAGTACAGTTTCTTTCGAGGACAATTCACGGTACATATGCATTTTGGTAACGTGCTGAAAAAATGTCTTTTTACTTTTTATTTGCTTTTGCAGCCGTTCTTACCATGCAGAGGGGGAGGGTGGTTTGTAACTATTCTTTGCTAACAACTAAGAATTTACTATTAAAAATAAACAATTTATTATTGCAAAAAAAACATGAAATTATTAGAAAAAAAAAGATAGTGTGACAGTTGAATTTAACTTGAAAAAAACGCGATTACGGTCCGATTACGACTACATTCGATTGTTTCGTGTCTGCTTCTTTTTTCACCGTAAATTTTAGGTTCAAGTTTTACTTTTTAACAAAATTAAATATATGAACTTTTTTATTATTGAAACAATATTGTTAGGTGAAAGTACAGTTTTTTGTTTGTTTGGTTTTTTTTGCGAAGAAACAAAATTGAAAGTACACTTTTTCCCCCAGAAATTTTTATATGAGGTTATTTTGAAAGCCATTCTTAACATGAGGAGGATGTTTTGTAACTATTCTGTGATTACACCTTACAGTTTCAAAAAAAAAGATATCTGTAAACTTTAATTAAACATGAAAAAACTATTTAAAAATAGCGTTGTCTCAAATTTTGCACTAACCTGGTTTACTTTTACAGTAGATATTGTTGCCGGACGTATATGATGGCAGATGCTACCGTGCTATTTTTATAGTTCCTCTCCCCCCCCCGTATAGATTCAAGTTTCATGATTTTTATTTTTTATTGTACGGTGGAAGCACAGAATCCTTGTAAAAACACCCTCAGCTCCTCATTAAGAATGGTTTTCAAAATAATATCGTATTATTTAAGCACGGACAACATACATAAGTACCCAAAATTTCATTTACATTGGGAAATGTTTGTAATTTATAATAAGATAAAACATTTAATCCTTTAAAACTTCATCTTACGTTATATTTTTTTAATTTGTTAAACAACATGGTTAATTTAAATTAAATTTTAATCACATGATCATATTTTCAATTATTATGTTATATTTTACCCATTTAAAGTTTGTAAAACATGTAAACAAACTTTTGCTGATACCGGTGTCGACCTTTAAGATTCCCTTTTAGTGGTTACCTGGTTTGAGGATATTTGTGCAACTAAATGGCAAATCTACCTTCTGTGCTTTCAACTAACAATTTATTACAAAAACAAAAGGTAAATTTTCACATTAGGTCCACCTCCAACATTTTTAACATGGGTGGGTTGGGGTGTTTATTCTGAAAGTCGTTCTTAACATGGGGAAAATAGTGGTATTTATTTCAAAAGCCATTTTTAAGATGGGGATATTAGGGATGCTTATTCATGGCCGCCAGTGAATTATAGTGCATATATAGGTCTTTATATCTCAAATACTACTTGCCTCTGCAAATTTTAAATGAGATTTTCTTATTCAGCATTGTCGGAAACCTATAAAAGTAGCCATTTTTTTTAGAAAATTGTAGGGGTTGACCTAATGTAAAAAAAATACCAAAAAAGAAAAAAAAAGATATTGTGAAATTTATATTTAACTTTAAAAAGAACTATTTTAAAATAGCGCGGTACCAAAAATAGACAGAAAAAATACTCCCTTCGGATTTGTACTTGGACAAAGATTTGAAAAAACATGTCAACAAAAACAAATATATAACAAGTAAATATTTTCAAAGGAAAAATAAGTCACTTTTCTACCTAACTGGATCATTTTTAGTGTTTTCATTGGGTTTGTGTTATTGTACACATAGATTCCAAAAAGTTGTCAAAAAAAATGTATAATAAATATCATTAAAGGCAGGATAAGTTACTTTCCTACCAAACTCGATAATATTTTAGTGTTTTTATTTAATGTAAAATGTTTATTCGGCTCGAAAAACATAGCATTTACCGTTATATTTGAAAATTACAAATGACGTCAGACTCTGTGTTAAACACGTTAAGTTTGGGAAAATGAGTTAAAAATTTTTAAAAATGTACAATTTACTAACTCCCAGACTCTCTCTGTCTGTCAACTCTGCCATGCCACTAACTTCTAAATATATGAAAATATATATGGAAATCCTTTTTGTTAGTTCAAATATCTAACGTCACATAACGAGGTTAGTCCTAATTTCTTCCATACATTCTTTTTTCTATTGCCTTGATACATTTCTTTTTGTTATTAAAATATTTTCTATTAAACAAGATGATATAGTAGTCCGTTTTGTGTCTTACATTTTCTCGAGTTAGTCAGGCGAAATTCTTCTACAACTAATCTGATAACTCTCCAACCAAACTCTAACTTTCAGGTTCTATATGTCCAACTCTCCAACTCTTCTAACTGATTTGTTTCGCTAGATATATTAAAATTCTTTCTTTGTTAGTTCACTTCCTGACGTCACATAACGAGGTCAGTCTAAATTCCCGATCATTGTTTGAATAACTAAATTCTGTTTGTTTTTTTGAAATCCATAAACGTTTCATTATAAATATCTAACTGTAAACATGTTCTTCCATACATTCGTTTTGCTACTGAAACACTTTTCTCAATAAATTCTTTATACATTATCTATAATATAATGCTGAAAAACAAGAGATACTCTTTCTCACAGAGCATGACGATACTTCTACTAAACCTGACAAACATACGACATATTAATAGTCATTGGGTTTCTGGTTGTTATTTTTCTCTAATTTATCAATGATTCTGAACATCTTACATTAGGCACTGCTTAGATATTTACTCCATTATTTTTCTGTTATATAAAATTCATTTCAAGAAGTCATCTTGTTCTTGTGAGGCAGTATATTTTCATTAACACTTTTGCTTTTTTATAGTACCCACTTCCAGAATGTGACTTTGAAGTATAACATAGTATGTAGCTCCGTCATTTAAATGACCAAACCAGGACACATACGCATAATGACGACTCACGTGCCCAGTTTATATCACGTCAGCATTCAAGTCATTGTGTGAGCGTGACATCATGGCATGAAATGCATGTACATGCATCAAGATCGAAAGAAAAAAAGATGAAAAGAAAAAAATTAAGAGCCTTTACAAACCTGTTTTAAAATGGCTTCCAGACAATCTAATATAATATTTGGTTTAATGAATTTTTCCAAAATCGAAACCGCACACTCAAAGTTTCTGTCTAATACTATTCCAACGGAGAATTTTAAAAGAATTATTAAATAGTTTGTTTTTCTTTAATAAAGTTATTTAATGTGCAAAATGTTGCAAAATAGTCATAGCTTTCTTGAAAAAAGGGCACTTAGACTATCAGAACTACTTCGATTATGTTATCAATATTTTATGTGTGTATAAACATTTATATTTTAACTAATTTCACTAAGCTGAAATTATGTAACGTAGTCGTTAGCTCCATCATTTAAGTGGCAAGCCAGGACACGTACGTATATTGACGACTCACGTACCGAGTTAATATCACATCAGTATTCAAGTTGTTGTGTGAGAGTGATCTCACAGAATGAAATCAATATATATGCATTAAGATCGGAGGAAAAGAGAGATGAGAATAAAATGGAATGGATGTGTAGCCGATTTTTTACGTCTACATTTTCCCCTCGGCGAAAGCGAAACGATCAGCTGCAGTGAATTTTAGCTGATTACTACAAGAGAGAAGAAAAACACGCATGGTGATTTGCATGATACACTTGGCACCTCCTCCTCCTCCTCCTCCTCCTCCTCCTCCTCCTACCTCTTCGAAAGTGATTCGGCCAAATTGTTGATCTTTGAGAGAATTAGTACAACACAACAACTGATTGTAAGTAAACACAAAGAATTGCTATACGACAGGAAAGAGAAAGGAAGAGAGAACATATTGTGCTGTGTTGTAAATATGTGTCAGTGCCTTGCGTTTGAAACCGAATAAAAAATAACTAAAAAGTTCGCATCAAAAGATTTATTTCATTGCAAATCTCTAAATACAACATTGTTCATTTTAAAGGTAATAACAACGTTACAGAAATGGCAGAACTAAATAAGACAACATGGTGCCATATTCACAAAAGAATTTACAGACGTACAGAATAGAATGCTACAAAAAAAACTGCTCGTCTTTCTTCGTGAATTCCTCTATACATAATGCCGAGAAGAGTCGATATAGTCACGAAATAGGATAGATTACAATTACACCCTCCACTCTCTTTTTAGCCTTGTCCCGTATGGATTAAATATTTTTCCTTTTAGGGTTTATTACAGTCATAATTTTCGTTTTCTTTTGAATTTTCGATGTGTGGGGTTTGGTATCTCAAAAGTGTCGAACACAATATTCATTAGTTTGTCTTCTGTATTATTATTCTCGACAGCATCTGACTATCTGATGTAATGGAATGACCTAACATCCTTTCATAGATGAAATCAACTATACCCTCTCACGTGACTGAGAGAGAAGAAAAAAGACAGAAAGAGAATAAGACAAGACATCGAGTAACTCTTATGTGACCCGTATTCCCTTGTAAATAAACCCCTTTGTCTTTCACCCATAACATCGTGTTTCTTGCTGTATTTTTATTTTAAAGTAAGGACATAACAAATGGCGACAGGATTCGAACTTACAAAAAACAGAACTTTAAGCCAAAAATATTGGAAAACAAAGAGAAGAATATACGGCACGGATAAATTCAACTACTGATAAAAAAAAAGCTAAGACACACAAAAAGTAAGTTTGTTTTTTTTAATTCAGTCTGTTACGGTTCTACTGAAAAAAAAGAGAAATTGACATTTTCCGAAGCATTGAAAGGAACAATTTTTGAAAGTGTCCATTTCAAATTTCTTTTCTTTCATAAGAAAAAAATACAGCGGAAAAAACACGTGTAGGATGTGTTTTAGTGTCAATTTCATGTGTGTTGCCAAAACCTTGTCTACAGAAGAATGCTTTTTGTGGTTAAAAAAAAAACTATTCAGTGAATTTTTTAATGCTTTGTGCAGGTACTGGTAACCTTTTGTTTTATTACTGTGTTTAAAAAAAATTCTTCAACATGGAACAATTAGCCTAGTTTACAAAAACGATACAATTAGCATTGGCAGCGCAGCAAAGTCAGATGGAATTTTTACAAAAAGAGCAGTTAAAACAAGGTGACGTATTAAAAACAATATTAATAAAACAAGAAGAAAAAAAGGATAGTCGGTTCACTCCGGAAGGAATTGCAAATTCGCTGACAGAATTTTTATATAAAACAAAGAGTGGCTTAACGTTTCCAGCATTTTATCGTAGATACGAAAATATTTTTTCCAAACGATGTCAGGCTTTGTCGGATGAAAAAAAATTATTTTACAGTTTCAAAAACTGGGTTTCCATGAAAATACCAAGTATACAAATTTTATACTGCCAAGGAAACCCAAAGATATTTCTTTTAAAGAGACTATAGAAATTTTATCCAATATTTTCGGGGGAATGGGATAGCTTATCTTATACTCGTTATATGTGTTTAAATATTTTGAAACAGGAGGATGAAGACTTTATCGCCTATGCTGGGAGAGTAAATGCCCAATGCGAGTTATTTAAGTTGAAAGATCTAAAAGAGGACATGTTTAAATGCTTGATATTTTTGCAAGGGTTAACATCCTCGAAGGATAAAGAGATTCGTTCTAGGATATTATCCATTATGAACCAATACATAGAAATAACCTTACAGAAAGTTACTGAGGAATGTCAGAAACTGTTAAATTTAAAACAGAATAATACTAGTATCGAAGAGAAAAATGCTGACAAAATACAAAGGGTAAAGCAAGGTGACCACTATGTAAAAAAATACTGTAAGACGTGTGGAGGAAAGAATCACTTCACAAAAGAGTACTACTTCAAAAGCAAAATATGCTATAAGTGCGGGCGTAAATGACACAAGTCAACAGTATGCAAAAAGGAGAAATACTGCAAGCCTGAAATAAAGACCATTGGTTCTAAAAAAGAGTCCATGTATAGTAAAAAAAAGGAAATATATTGAAGTTAGAATCAATGGCTGGAAAGTAAACTGTCTTTTGGATACTGGAAGTGACATATCCTTAATTGATGAAACAACATGGAAGAAAATTGGTTCTCCAAAGCTGCAAAACACAAAGAAAATTGTCAAAGGAATGTCTGGAAATAGATTAAAATTTAAAGGTGAATTTTATACTAATGTGACCCTGAATGAAAAAACGTTAAAAACTAAAATATATGTGATACCTGGAAAAAAAATTTTAATCTATTCAGTATAGATCTGATACTACTTTTCAATTTATGGGGGGAACCAATAAACTCATTTTGCAAAAGAGTAAAGGTGACAGGATCTGCAAGTCCATAACTGCCAGGAGGATTTGTTGGGGATTTGAAGAAGGATTTTAAAAATGTATTTTCTGAAGGTTTGGGTTGCTGCACTAAAACGGAAGTGAAATTTGAACTGAAAGATGAAGCGAAACCAGTGCTTAAACCCAAAAGGAAGGTTCCGTATTTGGCATTAGAAACAATCGAGAAAGAATTAATAGACTCGAAGAAATCGGAGTAATAAAAAAGTGGACTACTCTGAATGGGTATCACCCACAGTTTATGTGAAAAAGAAAAAGAAAAAATCAGGGTATGTGGAGATTTTTCGACGGGACTTAATGATTCCTTAAAGGATTATAATTATCCACTCCCTACCCCTGAGGAAATATTTTCTAAGTTAAATGGAGGAAATATTTTCACAAAAATTGACTTATCAGAAGCATATTTGCAGGTCAAAGTCCTCGAAGATTGTTCTAAATACCTGACAATGAATACTCATAAAGGATTATTTTCCCTAAAACGATTGCCATTTGGGTTGAAAGTAAATTTATTCCAACAAATTATGGATGCCATGCTAGCAGGCTTGGATTTTGCAATGGCTTATTTAGACGACATTTTGATAAGAAGCAAAAATGTTGAAGAAGATAAAAACCATATTCGGAATGTATTCGAGAAAATAGAAGACTACGGATTTAAAGTGGTTCTCGAAAAATGTAATTTTGGTATGGACAAGATTGAATATTTGGGACAAATAATTGATTAGAAAGGTAGAATACCTAACCCAAATAGGACAGAAGCAATTAGAGACATGCCTAGACAGACAATGTAGTGAAGTTACAATCATTCTTGGGTGGTAGCAAACTACTATAATTCTTATATCCCAAATATGCATGAACTAAGAGCACCATTAAATGAATTATTAAAGAAGAATAAAACATGGCACTGGACAAAGGAATGTGAGGAAGCATTCCAAAAAATTAAAAGATGTTTGTTATCGGATCTAGCGTTAGAACATTACGATCCGAAAAAGGATCTAATTGTAGAGGCAGATGCGAGCAAATACGGTTTAGGAGCGGTGCTTCTACACAGAATGGAAGATGGATCTACTAAACCAATTTCTCACGCTTCGGGGGTTTTATTACCCGCTGAAAGAAAGTACAGTCATATCGAAAAAGAGTGTCTGGCGATTGTGTATGCCATGAGAAAGTTTCATAGATTCATTCATGGAAGATCTTTCGTCTTGGAGACAGACCATAAACCATTACTATCGATTTTTGGTTCGAAAAAAGGGATTCCTACTCATACGGCAAATAGATTACAGAGATGGAGTATTATTTTGCTCAATTACGATTTCAAAATGAAACACCTAGCATCTAGTAAAATTTCACATGCAGATGGTTTGTCGAGAGTGATCCCCAAAAAAAACTGAATTTGAAGAAACTGTTATAGCAGCACTAAAAGAAGAAAATGAACTAACAGATATATTAATAAATACTGTTAAGGAACTTCCTGATACACTTGAGGAAATAAAGAAAGCAGCGAAAACAGATAAATATATTAATAAGATAAAAAAAAACAAGTGGGGCAAGACGAAAAGAATAGGAAAGGATTAAAAGTGTTTCTATTTTCTATGTGTGATGAAACTCTGATGTATGCAGACAGAGTGGCAATGCCGCAAGTATTACAAAAGAAAATCCTAAAAGAATTCCACATGGAACATCCTGGAATCTCCAGAATGAAGGCCCTAATGAGAGGATTCACATACCGGCCTGGAATGGATCAGGACATTGAGGAAATGGTAAAATTATGTAAAGGTTGCCAACTAGCTGCAAGATCTCCTCCCATACGAACGCAACCTTAGCCTAAAACAGATGTACTCTGGACTCGCATCCATATCGATTACGCAGGACCTCTGAAGGGATATTATTACCTAGTAATCGTAGATAGTATGTCAAAATGGTCATAAATGTTTAAATACAAACACCTACAGCGGCAAACACAATAAAAGCGCTGGACGATGTATTTAGTCGGTTCGGAGTTCCGAAAACAATTGTTAGTGATAATGGCACTATGTTCACAGGTCAATAATTCAAGCACAACTGTGAGGCACTGATCATTGAACACATTACAACACCAACTTTTAACCCTCGATCAAACGGACAAGCGGAAAGATTTGTCGATACTTTTAAACGAGCTTTAAAAAAGAATAATAACATCGACACGGAAGAAAAAAGCATTCAAAAATTCTTAGCAATATATAGGTTAACACCAAATTCAAATACAAATGCTAAATTATCCCCAGCTGAAATTATGTTTGCCAGGAAGGTACGTTCGGTGTTCGACCGGTTAATCCCAAGAAAAAAAGTAAAAAAAAGTATCAAGGATAATGTAAGGTACAAGACTTACAATGACGGGAATAAAGTTTTCTTCGAAAATTATCGGGAAGGGAAGAGTTTTTGGGAAGAAGGCATAGTCTCAAGAAGAATTGGGAGAATGGTTTACATTATAAAAGGAAAGACTTTTTTCCACAAAAAAACATTAACCAACTGAGACCCCGATACATAGAAACAGTCAGAAACCAAGAGTTACCAATGGAAGTGCTATATGACACTTTCCATATACAAACTCCGAACAAGGAAGTACCAGTAACTCAGAAATCCAGTCACTCTCCAAAAGTAAAAAATCGGCAAACACAAATGGTGAGGAGAAGTGAAAGGAAAAGGAAAAGGACCGAATTTTTTTAACAAAATCTAAAAAGGAAAAAATGGTAGAAGCAACATTCTATGGAGGAATTTAGCTTGGGAGGAAGGTGTTGTAATGGAATGACCTAACATCCCTTCATAGATGAAATCAACTATACCCTCTCACGTGACTGAGAGAGAAGAAAAAAAGACAGGAAGAGAATAAGACAAGATGTCGAATTACTCTTATGTCACATATATTCCCTTGTAAATAAACCCCTTTGTCTTTTACCCATAACCCCGTGTTTCTTGATGTATTCTTATTTAAAGTAAAGATATAACAATATCATTTCCACATCTATTGTATGTGTTTTGTGGATAAACTTAGGAACACTTTCCCGTGTAAATTATGTTCCTCATCCGTTTTTCTGACATCCATCTTTACCGGTAAGATGTATTTTTGAATGTCCGAAAAAAGATGTTTTTCCAAGTTGGAAGCGTCTCTTCGTCACATCTTTTTCACTTGTTTCGCGTGTGTCTTTTGGTGTCATGGAAGATAGAATATTTCCCAGTCGTCCAAAATTCTTGCTTAACTTTTCCGACGTGTATACCTCATTTATTTAAGTGTTGTTTTGAACGTTTGGGCGCACTATTCTCTCTGACTATTGCTTTTGGCGTGATACAGAGCGATCATGTCATGCTCAACTAAAGATGTTACAGAACAGTTACAATTCACTAGACATAAATTGCCTTTTGTCGTCTAATAAAATGCATTCAACGAACCAGACTAACAAATCATCTAAAAACAAATTTTTGTGGCATTTTTTTATACCTTTTAATATTTTCGGCCATTTCGCGAAACAGTTCACCACTATGATTAGTCTAGTAAAGTCTATGTGGATTCCCCTCTAAGGGTACCTCAATCGATTAGCAATAAACTAACCCCTTCTTAACAGTATCTGAATATCATTTCCACATCTTAGTCTAGTAAAGTCTATGTGGATTCCCCTCTAACCGATTAGCAATAAACTAACCCCGTCTCAAAAATAGAAGAGACAAGGCCTGGGAGAATGAACCTCCTAGAACTGCACAGAACTTAGCTCTCACCTCAAATTCAACATGGACCGGATCATTACAGGAATGGTCTAATCTCTGTTGATTTTTGGGGAGCAGAATAGAAATTCTTAGCTGGATCAATATAATTCAGTTTTCCTTTTTTACTTTGTTTTGAAATCGCTATCTAACGCTTTTTATATTATTTCTTGAAGTGTTGCTGAAAGATCCCTTAAAGATGAGTTACACAATGTATTTTTATTTCTATTTTAGTTTGTAGGGAGCCAATCGCTGTCTTCAAGGGGTGAAGCCTATTTCGAGATAAATCCAGTTAATCCGTCAGCATAACTAATATTTGAGGGTTAAAGAAATCCCATTCAATACATGTAATTGACGCGAAAGTTTCTCCATCTCTGCAATCTGTTTGTGGTATGAGTTGGTAATCACTTTTTCACCCATGAATCGTTACCAATGAGTTATGGTCGGCTTGAAATTTAGTGACTGTAAAAAAATAATGCTTAATGCTTTTCTTCTCCATTTGTAACATTTTTCTGCGTGTAGTAACGTACGAGACGCGTGTACGATAGGTTTTGACGATTTATCTTCCATTTTGTGTAATGCTGTTCGAGCTAGCATTCGAGATTTTGAGATTTGGATTATTGTTCATCAGAAATAGTCTTTATGTAAGGATATTTGAAAACATGAAATATGTTCTCAAATCCTTCAATCTTTTTTTCTTTCTTTTTTAATAACTCGTTTATAGGAACTCTCAAATTATACATGATAAATACATTATAACAATTTGCTAACTCCCAAAGAAATCTTTGTATTGACGATACGTTTTCCACGGCATGCATATTTTTATAATGCTAGCTTGGTCTGGGCCTGGTCTTCTACTATCTTTGTCTATAATTTACCAAGGTATATTTTTCATGCAAAAATCGCACATTTCCTCCTTCAATTCAAATCAATGATAATGGATTCACTTAGATACTTCGTGTGCATGTAATTATGTTTCTCAGTGCCTTGATTATCGGTAGAATGTCATCAATAAGTTCCAAGACTCTTTTTGTACGGGCATTTACATTTGTCGTAAACTTTTGAAAATTCAGTATGTTATTGCTATATATCTTATGAGATAATTGACCTTTTATTATGATCTCAGGTTTAAATGAACAGCTACATCACGAATTGGACTACACCCTACTAAAGCCTCACTGTCACAGCTGGTGAATTTAAAACAATGTAATCTAGACGTGAGGACACTTTAGAAGAACGATATGTGATAAAATTCTGTTTTAAGCTTTAAAATGTAAGAGAAACGTCTGAGATGCTTTGGATTGCTTTTGGACCATCTTGCATGAATCGAGTATCAGTTTTTGAGTGGCATAAGAAATTTAAGGAAGGAAGAGTGTCTGTGAAGGATGATGAGAGGTGTGGGAGGGGTATGGAAGTCAAAACACCAAAGTTGATTGACCAAATAAAGAATTCCATGGATAAAGACTGTCGTGTGTCTATAGAGACAATAAGTGTATGGTTTGATGTCAGTGTAAGAACTACATACAAGTATTCGCGAGGAATTGAAGATGCAGAGTTCAGAAAGAGGTTCCGTTAGAAGAGGCCAGCACTCGAGTCAGTGAGACTTTCACCAAAACAATGAACCAGTTTACAACTCAATCATTTTTACAGACTATTTGAGCAAGATGGGCATCAAGGCAGTTTCTCAGCATTCCTGTAGTCCAGACCTAGCTCATTGTGACTTTTGGTTATTAATCTCAAGGAAAACTTTAGAGGCTTTCGTTATGAAACAATTAATGGCTGAAAGAGGCTGTGACGAGCGTCATTGGGGCCTTCCAGAAGTTGTTGGAACTATACAAGTGAATTACAGCCGGAGATTACTTCGAATGGGAACTAGAATTTCATGAGTGTACTATCAATAAAAATGTCGGGAAACTTATTTAAAGCACCTCGTAGGTAGGCTGTTGAGAGTTCCCCTCCACTAAGCAATATGTCTAATTGAAAAATGGCTGGTGTTGCAATATTTTGGACGTGTAATGGGGTATGATCCCACACGGTCGGACGATTCTATTTATAAACGATGCTGCTAGGAACTGACGGATCGAATTAATTCACGTTCTGCTACCAACCAATCAGAAACCAGAATTGCTCCATAAATATTAAACCTTTTCTGTACCAATTTCATATGTTTTTTCCGTCTCGACACAGTAAGAATATTTTGCTCTGTGGAACTGTCTACTGCAAACAATCACCTCTCAGGACTTGTGTATAGCAACGAACCATCGGAAACTGTTCTGTCTACTGCAAACCAGTCACCTCTCAAGACTTGTTTAGAACAACGAACCATCTGAAACTGTTCTGAAACTAAACATGGCTTACACTTCTAGAGCTGGCGCAAACTTAAACTCAAATAGTAATCTTCGAATTTGTACGAATTCTTACAAGTATGTATACAAATTGCTATGAGCATCCACGTTCACAGAAAATTTTAAAAACTTTTCTCTGTTGAGTTTAGCGAAAATCTTTTCTGGACCAGGGTAGCTTTAATGCATAGTTTAATCATGTGAAGAAGTTTGTACAAATATGAATACTTTTACTTTTTTATTTGAAGCCTACTCGCTGTACTCTACTTTCAATAATATTCGCATTTTTTATTCTCAATCTGATTTAATAGCATGTCTTTAAAAAAAACTAGTTAAATATTTGGTTTTAACTAAAACTTAGTCATTTTACACCTTCCCATTACATTAGAGAAAACGTCAGAAAATTTTATTCCAAGCCATTCTTTAGTCTCTCTTCTTCAGTATTTCAAGTTTCAATATGTGGACATAAAGATATTTTAGGCATATTCCATAACTGAAACTTTCCATCCAGTCCGTACCCAAGAGATTGTTTTGAGTTATTCATTACGAATATTCTTAATTTCTTTTAATGTAACTTTACAAACTAACTCGCCTTCAAGTTTATTTATTTTTAGCTGTTTTGCTCGTTCTTATCAAAGTTGAAACGGTTAATTAGGTTCATTCTATGGTTTATTAAGATACCTTAGTCCGATTTTTGCATCCGTATATGGTATAAAACTCTGGATGAAGACTAGATATTTAAAATAGTAAGCGGTCAACTCTAAGAATTTTATATCATAGTATTTGTTAACTACGCTATCGAAAATGTACTTATCGTTTTTTGTTTGTTTGTTTGTTTTTTGCTTTTTCGTGCGATCCATACATTTTCATCTTTTGTGAAAATAGAGGTTTTAAGGCTAAACAATTTAGTTAATAATTATACCGCTTCAACAAACGTAAAATTTCTGCATTTTGTACCAATATACAGGTTGGAATGATAAAATTGTCGCCCTAGAAAAGACGAAATGATTCCATTTCTGTTTGATGAAAACCGTTTTTCTTCTTTTTTTGCATACCATTTTGCATACCAGATAGTCAGTTGTGTAAACCTCCCAAGAGCGATGAGAGCTTTCTGTCATGTCTGGAAGTTACACAATGTTAAACAGGCAAGATCGGAGATTTTTTTTCCATTTCACCCCAAACAAGGCACAATGCCACTTTGATGTAGGGGGCTACTATCGGAGGCATAAGTTGCAAGGATACTATGTAGGGGGTTGAGCAGCAAGATGTCCGTTCACATTACACTTAAACTTCTGCATGTCAGTACAGTTGGGAAAGCAGGAACCAGGAAGGGAGTGCGAAAATGTAGCAGTTCTGGGAAATAAACTATTAGAGTATAAGATTTTCTTACATCTAGGGATCTCTACTGTGTAGGGGTGTGATTTTGCTGCTTGTCGGTTTTGTCGGTGGTATTTACGTCGAGGGGGTACAAGGGCTTGTAATTAGTCGGAGTGTTCACCATTAAAATACTTGTAGAACAGAGGGATGCAACATTACGTCGATGGGACAGAGGTTGAAGCTTTGATTGCAGTTTAGGACCTATCAAGTTGGTGACAATCTTTTAAACCCCGTCCAGGAGCGAGAGACTAGTAGCAGAGTACCAGCCCAAATGTGGCAACAATACTCCATACATGGACGAATGGTCGCGTTGTAAAGACAGAGGATGCTTCCAGACGTAAGTAGCTTTCTAGCACGGTAGAGAGAGCCCACCTTTTTCGCAGTGGTATTGGCAATGCTCTGAATGTATCTGTCCTAGCTCATGTTCCTAGTGAAATTTAAGCCGAGGAGCTTGAAAGAAGTACTTTCAGGTAATGTATCTTTAGCCATAGCTATTGATTATTGATAAGGTTTCTTGTAATTATTGAAGGAAACAAGCTCAGTCTTGACAGCATTGAATGTGACCATCCATTTTTGTCCCCATTCCACTACAGACTCGAGATCATCCTCTAGTGTTTTTGCCATTTCCTTAGATATGTGCTTATTTGTTTCCCCCTTGTGCCTGTTATAGAGTTTGGTGTCATCAGAAAATATACCCATCTCAAAAATAATTTTATCAGGGAGTTCATTTATGAATATTAGGAATAATCAAGGTCCAAGGATGTACGGTTGTTTTTATTTTTTCAGGTTACGATATGGAATACGATGTTTTTGGCCCGTGGTTACGAAATTAGCCCCGCCTTACGATGTTATTTATATTTTTTATTATATACATATGTATTATATACTTTATTGTATTTTGTTATTAATTTTTAGTATGTACTGTATAAAATTTTGCTTAAGCCACGCCATACGGCGATTTCACCGTGCAATCCCAACCCCGGAATGGATTAATGGCGTATTCCGAGGTTCTTCTGCATTCAACTACACCTGACCTTGAACTGAATTGTTCTTTTTTCAGTTTTTCTATCGTCTAAAACAATTCATAATCATTTTGCGTGGTGCAACCAATGAATACCTTTCGGAGGAGAAATTATCAGCTAAGGGAACTAAGTAGTAGTAGTAGTAGTAGTAGTAGTTCGTTAGGTCTCTTATTCTTTCTCTATATTTTTTGACCAGAATACTTCCATCATCCTCAGACATATTATTTCTTAAAATTATGTTATAAAATTATTATTATTATTATTATTATTTCTTAAAATTGTGTTATAAAATTATTATTATTATTATTATTTCTTAAAATTGTGTTATAAAATTATTATTATTATTATTATTATTATTATTTCTTAAAATTATGTTATAAAATTATTATTATTATTATTATTATTTCTTAAAATTGTGTTATAAAAATTACGTTTGGTATTATATATATACATAAGAGCAACATCAAAATTGCAGATAACAGACACCTCTATATTTCAAAACACGTACACACCTGCAGTGGAAACAGCTTCAAAATAATGCCAATCTTCCAAACAGATAATTATTTTTATTTACTTACACAGGAAAAAAATTTCATCACCAGATTTACTCCTGAATTAAACAGAACCTAATACCACCACACAAAAACATGAAATGCAAGGTACACTCGCATGCACACCCATACACATACACATATACACACCCACACATAAATCAGAACCGACACATTAAAACACACACACGTGCGCGCATACAACCACACACAGACATAACACCCCTATCTCTTATACAACACACTGAACAATACCAACCCTACTTAACCTCGAAACCAACAACACTAGGAGACACCTAGAACCATAGTATAATATCTGTTCCAACACCTTGCTCCCTCCTCAGTCAGTGGAGGAGAACCCCCTCATGACTAAAACGACTATCATCCCTTCTATCATCCCCCTCCCATACCTATACCCCCTCCAATGCCCCCCCTCTGGGGAACAAAATCTTCCTCACACTAGGAACCGATCCTGGGTCTGGCCATACCCACATGAGGAGACAAATAAATAGAAACATTAAAAAATCCCCTATTTTAAATACACCCCTCTTTCAAAACAAACTTTTTAAACAAACATAATATAAGGAATACCCGAAAAGACTAAAACGAAAAATCACAATACTAAAATCCAAGAATCCAAAAAATAGAATGAAAGCACCCCTACCCTCATTTCAGAAGAGCCAGTCCCCCCCTCCCCACACATACACATTAGTAACGACCTCGGACCACAGCCGCCTTCCTAAGGAAGCAAATGACCCCAAAATACTATAAAACAATATACACATTCCCAAACCAATAAAAGCAAACACACACACGCACACACACGCGCACACACACACATAAACACACACACACACACACCCTACCCCACCCTAAAGGAAAAGAAAGAAAAAAACATTAGCAGAAAGAGATAGCGACTACAGCCAGGTCAACGTCTCCCTGGACAAGCCTAATAAAAGAGCAATAAAAATTGAGCATACCAATAAATAATAAACACGTACAAGCCTCCACCCCTTGGAAAAACTTCAAATTAACTACGAAAATCGCCATTTTTACATCTCCAACACATTTGAAAATAATTTCTGACGAGGACGCATCACAGCCCGTCTGAAAAGCGCGTAAAAACGATTTCAATGACTTAAAAACATTATTACAATGATCCAAACATAATTCTCAATGAAAAACCAAGACACGGAATAATAAAATAATGTTAAAAAATACACATTGTTGGTGACTACTCCCTTATTTAAATATATATATATATATATATATATATATAGTCATGGTCACGTGGTGCCTAATTAAGAATTAGGTGGGTGGACAATTTTTAACAGGGGGAGAAGGTTTACATTGATATCAACATAAAGCCGAATTACTTTTTTTCCTTCTAAATAATTTTGAAAAAAAAACACAAAATAATTATTGGGAGATTGGAGAAAGTAAAAAAGAAGATAATGAAGCAAAAGAATTCCGTGATTTTATATATATATATATATATATATATATATATATATATATATATATATATATATATATATATATATTTGTGCGCGCATGGTCTATGTTCTAATGTGCAAAATATCTAATGGCAGGTTGGAAACATACGAGTTGGAAACCGATTTGTCAGACAGTTTCTTGTTCGCTAATCACAGAGGCAGCATAAAAAATTGGTCTTATTTTGTTTCGTTCTTCGACAACTCTGATTGGATCGTTTTTGCTTTTTATTTTATTTTTTTCGTCAAATAATGCAAGCCTAGCTGAAACTTCAAGCGGCTAATAAGAGAACATGGTATATGAGGTGACGAGTGGTGTATGTGGGTTGAGCGCATGCGTGTGATAACGTGTGTTCTGTTGAATGTTAGTTACATGCTACTATTGTTAGGTACGTATTTACTATTTGCTGTGTCTTGTTAAAAGGGCAAAATGAAAGCTGTTTTATGTGAAAAAAATATATTAGTTAATATACTGAATAGATGTATCTGTGGTTATACTAAAGCAGTTTTAATTTGGATAGTTTTTTAATATGGTTTAATCCCGATAAAGAATATCTTAACATGTATTTTGTGTGATTACAGTATATAGAAATACTTTATAGATAAACAACTGTTGATTAAATCAGTTTTAGGATAATAACAGCTATAAAAGAGGCTTTACTTAAGATTCACAATTGTAACTACTAAAGCAAATTAAAAAAATAGTAGAACCCATAAAGTTTTCATTAATGTTTGACCACGAGTCGTCTAGTTTATTTCATCTCTCTCTCTCTCTCTCTCTCTCTCTCTCTCTCTCTCTCTCTCTCTCTCTCTCTATCTATCTATCTATCTATCTAACTGTCTCTATCTATCTCAATCTATCTATCTCAATTTATCTATGACTATGAACCAAATAATGACTGTGAACTAAATAATGACTATGAACCAAATAATGACTATAGACCAAATAATGACTATGAACCAAATAATGGCTTTGAACCAAATAATGCCTATAGACCAAATAATGACTATGAACCAAATAATGACTATGAACCAAATAATGGCTTTGAACCAAATAATGCCTATAGACCAAATAATGACTGTGAACTAAATAATGACTATGAACCAAATAATGACTATGAACCAAATAATGGCTTTGAACCAAATAATGACTATGAACCAAATAATGACTGTGAACCAAATAATGACTATGAACCAAATAATGACTATGAACCAAATAATGGAACAATCACGTAGACACACCGGTTCTTGTCAGATCACTGAAATTAAGCAATGCTGGGCCGGGCCAATATCAAGTGGGTGATGATTTGTGAATACCAGTGTAGGTGGAAGAACAGGTTAATCCTTCTGTTTTCCAATATTTTTAGTTTTTGACGTCCGCACACATTAAAAGCCATATGAAAAGATTATGGAATTTACCGAGCTCAATCATCTCGACAGCAAAATGATGGACCAAATTCAATGCAAATCTGATCTTATGCTCAATAAAACTATTTATGATAAACTTAAGAAATTGGCATTTAAGTAATATTTATCAATTAATGCATAATGTCTATTATTAGGATTTCACAAAACGGGGGTATTTGAATTTATACGAAGGACTTCCACCCCTTTTTACCATCTTTTCATAAGGCTAAATTAAACGAGCCTATATTTTGATTCCTGACGTCTATGTTGGGGAAACGTAACGAACCGAAATAAAAACATAACCCAGGAATTAGTGAAAACAAACATATTGAACAGAAAAGCAAATACCACAAATGAAGAGTGTGGGTATACGTCAGTTCAACTACCACGAGTGCGAGATTTGTGCATATCCGCCAAGCGACATATTCTGTCTTTATAATAAGTGATAGAGTTCATTATTATTTATATGGTGAACACACCACAACAGTTTAGCAGTATTTTTTTCAAAATATATAATTATGAAGTGAATTCTTGTATATACAAATATATAAACATACAAACCTACCTAACTTTATAGATAGATAGATAGATAGATAGATAGATAGATAGATAGATTAATGGATATATACATAGATGGATAGATAGATATAAACTGAACCTGGATATATATATATATATATATATATATAGAGAGAGAGAGAGAGAGAGAGAGAGAGAGAGAGAGAGAGAGGGGGGAGGAGGGGAGAGGGGAGGGGATACTATTTCATAAATGTAGATCAATTTACCTTTACAATCCCCAGTTATTGTCATTTGATCTTTTCCATTTCATGATTTTCTCCCTTTGATAGCATCAGTAATGCTTTCACCCGATTTTTTCTTTTCTCATGGTTTTCGCCGCTCGAACTCCCTTCCACGGCATAAAAACCTCCAGAGAGAACTAATCGGTTGCCATGACTTTCTCGTTCAATAAATGTACTTTTCATACAACGGACATTTTTTTTTTTAGCAAAGACAACTTTCACCGGTAGGCAATACAGATTTGAAATGTAAAAATGGCCATATTTTAAAACTAACATATATTTATTGATTTCTATCGACTAGTAATCATTAAACATTAGAATTGCAGCCAGTAATTATATATTATTTTATATTTATTTATTTATGTATTTGCGGAGTGTTATCCTCATCTTCATAGTTATTGTTGTTTCTCCACGTTTCGGCCAACTATTCCTCTGGCCTTCTTCGGGTGGTTAACCATGACGGGATAGAAATGCTGAGTCTCTTAGTATCCCCAGTAATGAATGCCTTCCATAGATGTTGTTGTCTCACCAAAGAGGTATTATATTTATCATGATATCACCTGATTATTATTTATTGGATAATTTTTGACAAAGATTTAGTTAGATTTAGACTTGAAGACGGCCAAGTTCTAGACAGCAACGAAGCGCTCCCGCGATAATGTATCCGACAAACGAGAATTCCTTGTAAATAAGGTTTGTCTATGAAAATTGTCCGAAGCTAAGCACACAAAAAAGAAAATAAAGTTGTTTTTCTTTCAATGCGGTAGCAAATAAATTCTTGCTGCCAATGTCTTACAAGAAGGAACCAAAAATTGGAACTCGAACAAGCACTTTCCATGGAAATGTCGATGGAATAGAAAAAGAGAATATGAACCTTCTGTGATAAAGTGTTTGTACGAAAGATAAACTCAATTTCAAAATCGATTTATCAAGATACGAAATAGTTTTTTGTGTGGCACCTCAACATTTGTGGCAGCAGTATTCCATCTATGAACTTATTAAAATACGCAGCATTGTATCCGGAGTTAGGTACTTTCTGAAGCGTTAGAATGATCCAACCATTATTCCAACGGCCTTAATAACGTCCTCCATTTTATATATGGGGTTAATATCTGTCTTAATAGTTCCTATTTACTTTGCCTCCCCACGGGGGCAGAGTTAGACACCAGGATCGTTTTTTAATATGAAGAAAAGGAACAAAAATTCAAAGTTATTAAAACAATCGGTTTCTTTAAGTATAGAGCGGTCCATTCCAACTGGGGCAAAATAAGGATCTGATCATTGGTTGTGGAAGGATATAAGCGTAGTTTTATAAAGCACTAAGTCGCCATTGGACCAGCCGTAATGTTATATATCACGGTCATGTAATAAATTTGAATTGCGTTTAATACTTTTCATAGACGATCCTCGGTGTGACTTTGGTTTGTCGCTAGAACCTTCATATTATTTAATCAAGTATGTGGACCCTCCGTAGACCTTCTACGTGGTTTCAACTGGTATCTGAACTCTCACGTTGTTTCATTTTTTCTTATTTCAAAAGATGAAGATTGTGAAGTGTTAGACGGGCAACTGCATGACTCGGCGCGCCGTTTTCTTAACCTTTTGAATCCATCGCATCATTTTCTCTATGGATGTTGGCAATCTGCACGTGTTCTTCTACGTGTTACTACTGCCCTTAAAAATCATTGGGAACCCCAATGTTAACAATACAGAATCAATCCAGTCAAAAACCATTACTTACACGAATTGCTTTTTTCGTATTTTTGTAAAACGCGTATCAGTATCCAAGCTCGATAGGCACAAGTTGTTGTTGAAACACATAATACCGTTTTTTAATTAAAAAATCAAAAAAAAATCGCAAAACCATATAAAATAGCTTGTAGAGATAATAACTAGTTGGAGAAATGTAAAAAATCAGAGAACAAAAAAAAACAAAAGAAATCAACAGCAATGGATAGTATAAGGATGAGGCTATATAACATAGTGCGGACGGCTATATGCACGTGCATGCGAAATGACGTCACCGGTAAAGAAAAAGAACTATAAAAAAGGAGAAAGGGGGCTATTATCATAGGAGACACGTGGATAACGTTCAAGATCATGTTAGAGGCGTGAGTGCAATCACGACCGTAAGAATGAGGAAATAAATAAAAAAGCGAGTTGAAATTCTTTTCTATTCTTTGCCTGTTTTGCGACTGAGGCCACAACGTGTTAGTTCCCGGACAACCTTACATCTATTCAATGTATGCGTTCAGCAATTAAACTACTGCTTCAAATTTGAGCGTGACAAATCAACGCATCTGAAAGAACAGTGGTAACATTTGAAAGACAATTAGCATAGTTTGTTTGGATTGCGCAACACAATGCTGGTGCTTCATCATAATTCCTCACGAACAACGCGTTGAAAATCTCATCTATCAACAAAGGAACGAGGAACAAGAAATGTTAAAGAAAATAAAATCTTTTGATGCTGTCTTTTTGGAAAACTGAAGAATTCATTCGTGTTCTGTCCATAACGATTGAATTAATCAGCATGACTCAAGGCAAATCGATGCTTGCCATCCTACTTGAGCCGACATTAAGTGATTCGAAGCATATCACCTAACACTTGAATTGAGCTTCATTAAGCAAGTCTCAACGTACATTGAAGCAATTAACGCATAAATTGGTTTAGTTTAGATCTGAAGACGAATAACAAGATGGAGACAAGGACTTAAAAGGTCGGTGGAAATACATGTCATTTTTAATGTGATTAACTGCAATTACCTGTCATAACGACATTCAGAATAAAAAATAATTCTCCAACTTTGTAGTCTTTTAGAGCAACCTGCATTTCTATTTTTAAAGTTTAAAGTTTAAATTTTCACAAATATTCCTGGAACCGTTAATTCTATCACTTGGGCAGGAAGTAAATATATTGTAAGGAAAAAAGTAAGTAGAGTACTCTATAAGAACGCAATATTTATTTATTTTGTGATTTTACAGAGTATAGGTCGTTTCATGATATAAACGGTTTCACAGCTAAAATGAAGCTTGGTAGAAAATTGTCGAGAGTAATTGCTCGTCGGCCATGTTTGATTTTACAGTGTATGGGATATCATAGAAGTTTAGTTCTTTCCTTTCTATGAGAGGCCTGTGTCGAAAGTGTGTCGTGTCATCGTTCGCAGAACAAGTCTGTTTTATAGTGGCTAAAAAAGATTTCTCTCTGCGGACGTAATTAAAGACGGTCACGTGACGTTGATTTTTATAGTTCCTTATAAATTTCGTCTGGTGTCTCTTTTTGTTCAATGTAATAGTATTTTATTGGTTCATGATTTAAATATATTTTCATCTTGTACTTTGAGAAAGTTTAAAATTTGAAGGGGGGTTGTATGATTATAATGAAAAATATGAAAAGTATTAAGGTATTTAATAATACTGTATGTAATGCAGAAAACCCGGAATGGTGGCAGATAAGATAAGCAAAATAATCATTGAAGACAATATATGTGATATTTTTATCCAAACGCTTGTTTATTTTTCAGTAAATTTTTCACTTACTGTTACTGAAACTCATGATGGTCAAAAGTATTTTACTATATCGGGAGAAATGTCGCCTTTTCAGAATACAACTATTAACCAAGATATGTTTTTTCTTTACCTAAAAGTATCACATTTGTCTCAAACATCCCGTTTTTTTTTATAAAACCTGTAATTTGATTGCTCACCTACAATAAAAATTGGGATTTCTACGGTTAACGAAATAAAATGCAATTTCAAAGTGAGACGCGACAGATCAACAGACTTGACGACCGATCGATCAACCGCTTCATGGACGCATCTGAACATTTATAAAAATGGAGTAAGACACAAAAGAGAGGAAACATGCTGAGTGACGTCAAGATGTTTGACGTCATTAACACCCACGCACCTGACAAGATGACATCTCGCTTCTTCACGTGCCACTTTGTTGATTCTTCGGCGAGTAGAAATGCTTCGAGATGAAAGTGTGGCGGGAATGACGTAGGACGGGAGGAAATATGATGAATGCGATGGTGGACAACACGCGAGCAAGTAGAAAAACAAAATCGTGTTTAGTGAACGAATACAAACCGAATATAGACACAAGTAATACAGAAATAGTCACAGCAGGCACACGTGTGTTCGACGGCCATTTTTTTTCAGATACTTTGAATATTGTCGAAAAGATAATACAATCAAGTAGGCGTATACATGCATCGAATTAGAAGCGGTGAAGTAGACAAACATATGGTTGTATTTATAACTAACTCACGTAGAATGTGTAAAGCTAATATCTGCTTGTTTCGTCCATTGGTTTTGTTTTCTCATGCGTTTAGATGGAGTGCATTTTGAAGATGTACATAATTACTAGATGGCGTACTTGTCTACGATGTATGGAATATTTTATTGTTTTATTTAACAATAGCAGGTTTATTTTAGTATATAGTCTACTTAGATTACTCGTTTAAAATGCTAATATTAATTTAAAAGTCTCATCCGGAAGCACTCAATACTGTCTATTTTATATAATGACTAGCAGAGCCCCTGGCGTTGTCCGGTCGTAAAATACGCTTATATATGATATTTAAATTTATGCAGATTTCGTATTTTATATCATAGTTAATTTTCTAATGTACTCTTAGATTGTACCCAATATATAGGAGTTATTTCATAAGTTAAATATATATATATATATATATATATATATATATATATATATATATATATATATATATAATTTGGGTGGCATAGGCTAGAATCGAAACCAAACAATTTAGCGTTCCAGTCTCAGTCATTATCCTTTGAGCTATCGTCAGATGGATAAGAAAAACAATTAAATTGAATTAATCTTAACGTATAAACATATGTTTGCACATGCGTGCACGAACACTTTAAGTCGACTTACGCTTGCCGAGTTCTAGCTTCAGCAGTTTCACCATAATATGAAAGCCCGAGTGAACTTTATGGATCTCTTTCTGATCCAATTTCAGTTGAAAACGGTGTGAAACAAGGTGATATACTTGCTCCTACTTTATTTTCCATATATTTTTTACTGTGGCACTCGTGTATGCTTTTAACAATTGCGATATTGTGAAGTTTTGGTTTCACACATCACGGCAAACTTTTTAGCCTTAGACGTCTCAACCTGATCGGCGATGACAAGATGCAAGCAAGCAAGGGCAACAGAGTTATATATATAAATGAAAGTGATGTACTTGCTCTTATATTATTTTCCATATATTTTTCTGTGATGCTGATGAATGCACTTAAAAATTGCGACACGCGGGTGAATTTTCGGTTTCGTACATCAAGTAAACTTTTTAACCTTAGACGTCTCAACGCAACGTCGAAAACTCTTCAGAACCTTCTCCTTGAACTTTTATATTCAGATGATGCAGACCTTGTTTCACATTTAGAAACAGACACACAGATGATTATGGACAAGTTATCAGAGGCTTGTAAAGCTTTTGGGCTTACCATCAACCTCAAGAAATACGTGATGTACTCCTCTCCTAAAAGAATGCCATGTGTTGAATCAAACATCTTTGTTGATGGTAAGAAGTTAAATGTCATGGACAATTTTGTATATCAATTAGAAAATAGAATTTATTCTATGGTTATCACACTCACACTTATTTCTTTGTGCATGAACAGGTGAACAATTAACGTGTCTTTGAACTGTTGTGGCACGGTACCAAGTTCCCAAATTAATGAAAATAGGGCACTCAGTTTCCTGATTAGCAGTTGGCTTCCACATTTGTATACTTCTGCAAGTATGCCGTCATCACCATGGAGCCACCCATTTGAAAGTTGCTTTACAGCCCATCCAGTCTTCGATGTGGATGGACTGTCAGCAGGCCCCTTGATGTTGGCCTCTGGGGAATATCATACATCACTCTTCGATCCCCTGTCCATTCTCTGTTTAAAATATTTGAAAAATGTTCAGCCCAGCGCTTAGTAATTTCTTTTTGTCAGTGAGGAGAATGCCATCCTGCGAAAATATTGGAGATGTCCCTTTGAAATGGGACCAAACACCCCTTGAGGTTTTGGTAGAATGATTTAAAATCACACTTATCCACCGCATCTCGTAAGGCCTTAGCTTTCAGCTCCCACCAGTTTTTTTTTATTTTCCGGAGCCAAGATTGTGCCAATATTTTGGCTATTCTAAAAGCCTTGTGTTTTAGTGAAGAATTTTTGTCAGTAATTTACACTTGATTGGGTTGATGCATGTTATTGAGCAAAAGGAGGATAGTTAGATCATTTTTTTAAACCAATCTTGGTTTTTCCTTTGAACATATCCTAATGACTCTTTGGCATACACTGTAGTTTTAAACTCTCTCCAACATGCCTCAATGTCATTCCTACATACAATGGAGGACAGATTTTCATCAGTAGCCTTTTGAAATTAGTGCATTATCTCCTTAACCTTCAACTTGCCTACATCAATTCTCTTGATGGAAGAATTAGGCTGATTTCGAACAGGGCGCTTGATTTTCATCTTGATTGCGGAGCAGATCAATTTATGATGTGACCAACATTCCCCAATACTGTAAGAGCGTGCAACATTTATATCTTGTCTATCAGAACGATGTACGATGATATAGTCAATGAGATGATAATGATTAGACCAAGGATGTTTCCAATAGGCTTTCTTAGAATTGGGCAACTGAAACACTGTATTAGTGAAGAAAAGATCAAATTCACTGCAAAGAGACAATAAGAGAACTGTTTGAGTTGACTTTACCAATTCCATGTGAGCCAATGACATTTCTTCAAAATTGTGTATCAATTGTGTTACATGATAAGGGCTGTCCCCTTTTCATGTAAGTATAAAAATGGGGAATTTAGTTTAAAATGAAAATGAAATGGCAATAGACAAATTCGAACCTCGTAATCTAGTTTAGAAATAGATTATGTGTGAGAATTTAAAAATGTAAAACAAACATTTGTTTAGAATATAGATAAATATTTTAAGGAAAGAATGTTAACTATCAAAGTTGTTATGAAATTTTAAATTGAAAGAATGCAGCTTATAAGATAATGTTTTTAACATATTGGATAAATAGGTTACTGAGAAATAGGAAAAGTTTTGGACACGTATGTCCAGGACACGTGAAAGAATGCACATGTTTTAACATGTGTATGACGTCACGGAAAATAGAAAGTTCGAGGGATAGAGAAAAACTTTAGAGTTAGAGGCAGTCAGTGAAAAAACTCAGAGGGAGTCAGACGTCTGGAAGCGAGACGTCACTTCAAGGAAAAATGTGAGACTTTGAATTCTTGGTGATGGAACATGGCCGTGTGAAGAATAAACCCTCAAGTGTTTTTTTGTAAAGTTCGTCTTGCGTCTTATGATTCTTACCAAAAAGGTAAAGTCCAATTGTATTATATATTTGTGTTATATGTCTTTACATACACGTCTCAACATCATCATGTCCGAACAGTCTGAACAATATCCCTTCACTCAAAGTGCTTTCTTCTTCTTCCATTCAACACAATTAAGGAATGAACATTTAAAATATAGGAATCTCTCATAACATGAAAATCTCTCTAGGTCTCTCGTACAACAACTTATACAACTTCTCTCTCTCTCTCTCTCTCTCTCTCTCTCTCTCTCTCTCTCTCTCTCTCTCTCTGAGTCTTACAACATCCCTCACTGTAATAAGACTCCTTCTAAGCATCTCTCAATAAGACTCTCAATGAAACCCCTAAATATACTATATAACACCCACACGAACATTGAAGTCACCCAAGACAAACAGCTTACCCTGTATACAGACCTTGTTAATCTGTTCACATAAAGAGGAGCACAACCTCTTTTAACTTATCAGATGAATTAAGTGTAGATGCAACTCAAAAATGTGGCACATATGTCATTTCCTAGTGCAAAAAATGGCAAATTATTAGCTAAATGAAAATATCATTGGCACTTGCATAAATTCATTAGAAACAGTTGAAAGTTTCAAATGTGTTGCACCTTATATATATATATATATATATATATATATATATATATATATATATATATATAGGTACTAACATTTCAGCCCGGCGTTGCCTGGGTGTTTGGAGGTGTATGTTGAGCAAAAAAAAAGTGGTAGAAGGAAGGCAGGCTCAAACTCGTACCACGAAAGAGGAAAAGAACGGGAAAAACCCCGACGTATTTGCTGTTACGACCATCGCCAAACCGGAAAATACGTAGGTTTAAATTAAGGCTAGACAATCGAAAAGAGGGGATGACTTTCGACAATATCGGCGAAAAAAAGCGATCCCTCCCTATAGAAAAGTTCCCAGTTGAAGATGAAGAAATTAATGTTTTTAGCCCATTTTTCGATATTTGTCGTCTGAAAGGTCGAGCTTCAAAACGATACTGATCTTGTGAAAATCTGTTGCTTCTGTCGAAAGTTTTAGGCAGACATGCAAACATACATACATACATTTATATATTGGTAGCTCAAATTTTCGACCCAAACGGATTAAAAATCTTGCCCTATCTCTGAATACCCTTTATGTAAAATTACAAATGTGTAGACCAGAAATTGTCTAAGTAATTTGCTTCCAAGCCAAAACACTTGTTAGCGATGGACTTGTTAAAGAGTTGTTGTATGCTGATGATGCTGACCTGGTGACACACTCCCCAGTAGATATGCAATTGTCTTCAAGCCCAACGTGAACAAGTTTCTGATGAGCCGTTCCACTTAAGTTAACAAATTTACCGAACTTTCATTACTATCGATTACTATATTGTCCTTTTGACTACTCTACACTCTTTACCCCTTATCCTTGAGTGGCCTATCGGCCTTGATAAGTGGTGACGTCTATGTAAAAAAAAAAGTAATTTGCTAGAGACCGCAGCGGTCAATTTTTTTTTAACTTTGACTCCTATTATGACGCCTTAACGTTTATTGTTTTGGGCTCAAATTAAGTTATTAAGTTAGATCCATGTCCAATGAACCTATATCTAAAATTTCAAGTGTGTAGACCCAAAATTGTCGGAGAAGTTTGGTAGAGTTCTCAAATGTCAAATCGTTGAACTTTGGCCCCTTAATCGCCAAATTTCTGGCCGAAAACGGATCACAAAGATTTTCCCACATCTCAGTACCCTGTATATCAAATTTTGAGTCTGTAGACTTAAAATTGACAGAGTTATTGCGTAGGGAAATGTACACACACAGACACACAGACAGATATACAGACAGACAGATACACAGACACGTTCACTTTTATAGATATATAGATAGATAGATTTTCACGGCTCTTGCTAAACTGATTGGAGAAGAATATCTGCTCTTACACAATCTCAGTAGAGGTGGACGAGGGACCGTGGATATGATGGTGTTTTTTGCTAGATAGCTTTTGGAAAAGTATGCCTCTTTGCTAATTGTCAACCGTGAAGCTCTTTGGAACGTGCTGGGAAAATTTTGCTATACACCTGCTTTTACAGAAAATTCAAGCAACATCATCATAATATAAAGGGTCGCGTTGACTTTAATGATCAGCTATCGGAAGAATTCCCATTGATAATAGAGTAAAGCAGGGTGATATAGCTGCACCAACATTGTTTTCGCTCTATCTGACTTCTGTGCTCTGGTATGGTTTCTGTGATTGCGATATGGGTGTTTATATTAGATTCCAAACGAATCGAAAGGTGTTCAACCTTAGAAGATTCCAAGCCAAAACACTTGTTAGCGATGGACTTGTTAAAGAGTTGTTGTATGCTGATGATGCTGATCTGGTGACACACTCCCCAGTAGATATGCAATTAGTGCTGGATCTCTTCACGAATGCTTGTTTCTGCTTCAGACTGACAATTACCATTAAGAAAACTTAGGTCATGTACACTCCAGGAACCTGATATCTCCATCTATGAAAAGCGCCATTAAGTTGTAAAAATTTTTGTCTACCTTGGTAGTACCTTATCAAATGATGGCACTCTTGATGTGGAAATAAGACAGAGAATCAGCAAGGTATCATATGCATTTGGAAGGTTACAAGATAGATTCTGGTCTGATGGTGATCTGACAACTAAAATGTCAGTATATCAAACATGTGTATTGCCATCCTTACTCTATGCCTTTGAAACATAGACCTTGTACCGGTCACATTTAGAACTTCTCGAGAGGTTTCATCAGCACTGCTTTGAACACATTCTTGGTTTAAAGTGAGATAGTTTTGTCTCTGATACATATGTCTTAAATAAGGTTAAAAAAAAACAGTATTACTACCATTATTATTAAGAACCAGATGCGTTGGGTGGGTCATCTTGTCCGGCTTGATGACTATCAACTCTCAATGCAGTCGTTTTATGGTGAGTTCCTTCTTGGCAAAAGACCCCAGCACAAGCCCAATAAACGTTTTCGTGATAGCATCAAAGAAAGTCTGGTGAGATTTAATGTTTCTTTTGGCAGTTGTGGATCCCTAGTGTATGATCGCAAGCAGTGGATGGCACTGATATTGGGGGGAGCAGAACAATTTTAAGCAGCCAAAATAGACCGAGCGGAGCTCAAGACAGCATTTAGGAAACTTTAAACCTTGTTACCCAATCGTGGAGATCTTTGAATCTGTAAGGTGTGTGACTGGGCTGTTGTCCAAGACAAGTCTCGTTAATCACATGAAAGCGCAAGATGATACAGGTTCTGTTGCTGTTAGTTTCATCCAAACCAATGGCCGTCTTCAGTGTCATATCTGCTTGAGGGTGTTCAAGGACTGAGAAGTCATCTTCGGTCACATGGACTTTCAGTGACTGAGAGATTGGCACTCATCTGACAAGACAATGCAAATATATATATATATATATATATATATATATATATAAGGCGCCTGCACGGTTTTACCATAAACAATCGTCTGCTTCAATGTCGTAACTAATACATAAGTATTTAAACACAGTACTTATCTGATAACTGTTTTGGGTTCGATTCTAGCTGATGACAACCAAGCCATATTATTATTTTTTTCAAAACTTTTGAAATCATTACTGTATATATCGAGTACAATATAATAATCAATAGGGAATTGACTCTATAACAATAAATACGAAATCTGCATATATCATATTAATCATATCTTACGACCGGGCAACTCCGGGCGGCGTGTTAGTATATATATATGATGTCGGGAACTTTTTTCACAGCAGTATGACAAGATTAATAATTAATCCTAAAAATTAAAGAATAGTAGTTTGTTATTTTTTTTTCTAGAACATGAAGAAATCAAAATGTAAAACTATCAGTCGATATGCATTTTCATTCATTTTATAATCATTTAATGGAGGATTGAAAAATTCGAATGCAGCTCAACCTGTTAACTGAAAGGCTAAAGATGAACGTGGGAGAATTCTCAAGTTGGACTCGTCTGTTGCTTTGAATTGATTATTTGGTCATATGTCATTTAGTGTCAAATGCTCATTGGTTGATCGCTAATGACGTACACCTTGGTCCGGTCCAATCAAAACATGATGCCGTCATTATATGATACTGCGAAGGTGTATTTGTTAAATAGATAACTATTTACGTCATTTCTTTGGGGAATATATGATGACTGACATTCATCAACTGATACATGGACGTGGTCAACTCTTTTGTTTTATTTGAGACAAGGAGGAAAATATTAGCTTTTAAAATTCAACGTTTAATTATTTTTCTTTATGGTGGTGTCTTCGCTATTTCAATAGATGTTTTCAACGAGTCGCATGTTAATTATTATGCGTAAAACTAGCATTGGCTCTATCAGTTTTCCAGATTATTATAACCTGACCTCTAAACACGGCAGTTTTACATGTTGTATAGACATCTAAAATGAATACTCTGGCTTACCCTCTATGATGCTTATTTTTAATACTAACGAGTCATCACTTATTAAGGCCAAAATTTATTCGAGCATAATGTTTAATGAGATCGTCAGTTGGAGGTTGAATTACAATATATGAGAATTTTAAAGGATGCACGGAAATGGTAAAATACGATTACCTAAAGGACGGTCCGTCAAGTATTTGTTAACATTGAACTTGAAGTTGACCATGTTATAACCTTTAGTGAAGCAGTCTTGTGCTAATTTGTTCAACAAATAAGGGATTTTTAGAAAAAAAAAATTTGTTCTTAAAAATTCCGTTCGGTTTTTATGTACACATAGTACGAAAATTGACATCTTGTTACTAATGAGGTAAACTAACAATGAAGTATAGAAAGACTTTAAACGTCTCCTCTGTGATGACGGCTTTGTAGGGAAGAGCAGAGGGCACAATCACTGCATTGCGATTTTATACTCTGTTAAACGGTATTTCCCCCTCCAAATGTGGTAGAAATAGTCCAGCTTAGGATGTAGCTGACTATTCGTGTTGTTTTTGCTCACAGCATCCTTTTCACCGTTATCGTCCCAACAACAATTGAGTTACTGTCATTGGGTTGATCTCTGAAAAAAATTACACTACCGTTTATTCTTCTGCTAACATTCATGTCAATATTGAATTTAATGTTCCAATAACTACTTTGTTCCAACAAGACTGATTATTAAGAAAATATTTGTTCATGACTTTTTTCTTGCATATGGTCTGACTAAGAGTATCAACAAACCCATTCAAGTACCTGATGCTGGCGGACATTCTTCAACTTTTTTTCCTGACAACTTGCCCGGAACTGTGCACATCTACATTTCTATCTCATCCAGAATCTTCCGATCATTAATTGTCTCCATTAAGATCAAATCTAAGTTTAATCCCCCAGATGTCACTTTCTGCTGCAGAGTGTATCAACGGCTGATTGGGATAGTTTTACATCATTCAGCTTTAAATTTCCTGTCCATTCCAGTTTCAGAAAAATATCTGTTTGGTTAATCCCAATTATTAAGAGTTTTATATCTTCTAAATAAAATAACAGAAACTAATACACAGCCGTCGTTCTATTCGTGGCATTCGTTTCTCTGATATCTGTCTAGTTAGAATTCTTTTCATAAAGATATAGGGTACTTATAGGAAGGATCACGTGAAGTTTGCTAACATCCATAAGAAAAGTATTCCTGTGGAATGAACAGGATTCGAACTTGGCACACTGAAGTTGTCAGCCCATGTCGTTAACCACTTAGCTACCAACATTGCTTCGCTGCTAACATCTGCTAGATGTAAATGCGGATCGTTGGACATTATAAAGGTGTGTCTGCACGTGTGATTTGGGGTGTAGTGGTTTTCTGTTTTTCTGGCATATTTGACGTAGTGTAGTTACAATTTTAGTGATGCTACTCAAATGTCCTGAATATCTATAAAACTATTTGACGATAAGTTGCATGCGGACATTTATTTTGAAAATAAATAATTTGCAAATGAATGTGAGTGAAATTAGCAACTAGAGAATAACTTCAATTTGTGGCCTCACCTTCACATGAACTTTTGAGTTCATACCAAGGACCAGGTAGGGATAAATAGTTTGAAATAAAGTTGAGAAATAAAAGAAAAAATGGTTGAAGGAGAGAGATTTCGGGGTAATGGACTGAACACATTACCCACTGGTGTCTGAGCGGTTGGTGTAGTTCGCTGTGTGGGGTATGACGACTGGGGATCAGTTTTGGAAAATGTCCAGGTTTTATTTCTGATGCTTAGTTCAACTTTTTCTTGGCATACCTTCTGGTCGAGCCATGCCGCCTTCCCAACCAACACAATCTGTTCGGCAGATCTCCACCTTCGAAACGACCCAATAATTCTTTTGTGTTTGAAAATAACATTTTAAAAGAGAGACGACAAAAATAAATATATATGCATATGCGTAACGGGAGGAAATATCCCTTTCGTAAAAAAGCAAAAAAAAAAAGAAATATCGACTAAAATTAGCTTTTAATGAAAAAATAAATCGGAAAGGAAGTTTTCATGATGTGTGGATAAGCGGTTGTTTTTTTATTATTGGTGAGATCTATTATTTGCATGCGAGTGATAGTGATAAAACTTGTTTAAGCTGAGTAAAAATTTGGCAATGGTTAATGAGAATGTATACCCTTTTAAAGACAGACGGGAGCATTGCCAATGGACGCCCGCCACAAAAGTCTTCATATTCGGACTTGAACTGTATACCAAATACTAAATTATAAGGCATTATATATATATATATATATATATATATATATATATATATATATATATATATATATATATATATATATACAATCAAGAAGTAAAAATGAACTTTTTAAGCCAATAGCTCCTGTAAACTTTACAAGAATATAGATATTAATATTTATTTAGTAATCCCAACCAAATAAAAATAGCTTAATACAACCAAAATAGAACATAGAGCTTGTCATAAAAGATTGTACATTATAATTTACAAGAATTTATTGTTCGACAGGATACTCAAAAGAAATATTAAGATTTCCTTAATCTGCGGAGTTTCAAAGAATGCGTTCTTTTCATAAGAGGAAATAATTATTATAGCGAAGCTATGAATTTGCTGGTACTGGCACCAATTCAAACTGCATTATATGAAAACTAAACATAAATGCTAAATAAATAGTATGAATAGTTCATGAAATAGAGAAAAGAAATGAAAAATGAAAGTAAATAAAATAAAATGAAAGTCGTTAGTTTGTTCCAAAAAGCGGATTAATGAAAAGATTCAATGTCCTTATAAAAAGTAGCCTGTGGATTAAGGAAGTTTTAATATTTTTTTGAGTATCCTGTGGAACAATAAAGTCTTGTAAATTATAATTTACAGTCGTTTACGGTATTTTTTTTGTGCAAAACTTTTTTATTTCAACAAACATTATTAAAAAGAACAGAAAGCTTCTGTCTGATTATATGTTTTTTATTTATTTTTTATTATTTTACTTATTTTTTGTGTTGGAGTCGAAATTATTGATATAGGTCCCATAAATATTACTCGTAACATTTTTATCGGTTCCGACCGGCATCCTCAGCAAGGTTTTAGTAGCAGATAATAATTTGTCTTGATTTCCGAAAACTTAGTTTGTTGTGACAGACCTTATACGTCGAAATCGATGGAAGTATCATCATATATAGTCCAGTCAAAATGTGATTGAACTTCAAAGAAATTGCTAACAAAGATGTTTAACTTGTATATTGGGCATGAATAACCTCTCTTTCAAATAAAAAAAAGTTTACCACAAATAACCTTGCCGAAATGGGTCCACGGCTGCCATCCTTAAAAACCAATGTAACAATATAAAAATTTTGAGACATAAAATTCCTTACATGTTCTGACAAGTATGTTCATTATGTCTGACAATTACTGAAAAAAATAAACGTTTTTCCTGACAAAAATTCTTTATTAAATTAGAACTAAAAAAATATTTTTTTGCATGATAGCCCACTTGACATTTTCTTGGTGTTTTTAATTGTAATGATATAATTTATGCTTAATAAATAAACTTAATAACACACTTTATGCTTAGTGATTAGCCCCTGCCATTGTTTTTTGTTTTATTTTCATACAAATATGAATATAAAAGTTACAAAAACAGACTAAGTAGCCTTTTTCAAGGCAACAATTTTCTCATTAATTTCTGGCATTTCATAAAAATAAGTACAATTTACAATAAAAGAATGGTTAGTTGATCGAATGCTGGTGCAAAGCTTTTGCATCTCTCTCTCTCTCTCTCTCTCTCTCTCTCTCTCTCTCTCTCTCTCTCTCTCTCTCTCTCTCTCGGGCAGTCCGTAGATTTCGACGATGATGCAGAGGTCGGTTAGTGTCCGTATTGAAGGTGTGATGTGAGTCTGACCAGAGCTCTTCAACAAGAGCACAACCATCATACTCCAATCGCCTGAGTGCAAAGATCACGCCGCGGCTTCCAGTCCATCAAACCTGCTGGTATGCCCTCACTCCATCGCCACAGGACTTTCACTTCACTCCCAGCCTAGGCAAAGTAGGAATAAGCAGCTTGCCCAGTACTGCTAGTACCCTCTCCGCTGAAAGCAAAAGTACTGAGGCAAGGACGAGTCAGGACAGTCTGCACACATGCAATCAGCCGCATCCGATGGCTGAGGCAGACCCGAGTCGAGTTGTACATCACCCTTGTTGACCGCGTCGGCACTGTAGTGCTGGAATATCCACTGTGCAAGCCATTGGGATTCCTTCCTCATCCGCCAAGAGCATCGTTGACCAGGCTTGGATTTTTGTGACCTTAAATAGGGGGCTAGTGGGTACTACACCTTGCCCAAGGGTGACCCAGCACTGCAACCACTAAGGGGTAGTGACATTCTCCCCAAAACCCTGGAGCTCCCGCACCAAGGCCTCGTTGCCTAATATAATTATTATAGCGAAGCTATGAATTTGCTGGTACTGGCACCATTTGCTGGTACTGGCCGGGTGTAGTTTTACATGATAGCCAGGAACAAAACCTCTTGCATAACCACCACAGAACAAGTTTATGAACGGACCAAAGAATATGTTTTGTCAAGAACAAGTCAAAGGTCACTTCATCATCATCATCATCATCATCATCATCATTATCGTCGTCGTCGTCGTCGTTGTCAAGAAGATCTGGTTGTGATGAGTTGATGCAGTGAAGGCCTTTGCAATTACCACACAAGTTGGAACAGTAAATGCCATGTTTTCTGCAACTGCATCATGCTGTAGTACACCCTGAAAACAGTTACACCTAATTATAGCCAACAAATTTACAGGACCAGATGGCGAGTCAGTCTTGATTGGTTGTAAGTTTCCGCCCCACTCCTCAGGTTTCAGCTGGTTTCTACCTTTCCATTCCTGAACTTCTTCTTAGCGACTCTTTTGAACCCTGTTCAGGAGTGACAGACTAGTAGCAGATGCCCAAATGTGACAACAATACTCCATACATGGGCGAATGGTGGCCTTTTAGAGGTACAGGAAACTTTCAGGCGTAAGTAACTTTTTGGCACTGTAGAGAGGGCCCACCTTCCTTACAACAGCCGCGGCAATTTCCTTGATGTATTTGTTCCAACTCATGTTCCCTGTGAACGTTAAGCCGAGAAATTTGAACGAAGTACTTTCAGGTAATGTATCATTAGCCATAGCTATTGATTATTGATAAGATTTCTTGTAATTATTAAAGGAAATAAGCTTAGTCTTGACAGCACTAAATGTTACCATCCATTTTTGTCCCCATTCCACTACAGATTGGAGGTTTTCCTCTAGTGTTTCCGCCATTTCCTTCGATATGTGTTAATTCGTTTTCCCCTTGTGCCTGTTAGGAGTATGGTGTCATCAGCATATATACCCATCTCAAAGACAATTTTATCAGGGATGTCATCTATGAATATCAGGAATAATAAAGATCCAATTGATGAGATGTACGACCATCGAGGACAACCTGGAGTCTTCTTTTATTTAAGAAGGATTTAATTATGTTAAATATTCATTCAGTAATTGGCCCTGTCGGTGGGGCATTAGAATACGCCAACTGCCCCCCCCTGCAGAGGGTAAAAGTCCCTTAATAGGGGTCCTGGATATGACCTTAAACTATATCCAGTGGTGAGGCCCCAGCTTGTGGGCTTTGGGGAGTGTGGAACCTCCCTTTAATTACCATTGCTCCCAGGTCCACTCTGACCCGGAGTGGTAGTACCTGTTAGGGTCCCAACTATGGGTTAAATAGAAACCGACGTGAAAACAACAAATATATTCTATTAAAAAAATTCTTCTTCAAAATCTTTGGATTCAGCATTAAATAACCTGAAAAGGGTTAATATGCCGTAAAACAAAAACAACCAACCAACCAAATCATTCACTAATGCCAGATGACCTAATTTACCTGTGAAAACCATCGTGCCATACCCTCTCAAAAGATATATCTAGGGCTACTGCCCTACCCTACCCTACGTTGTCCAGTGTATGGCATATACATTCAGAGATTACAGTTAGAATATCTGCAGTAGAAAGGGCTTGCCTAAATCCATACTGTTGGTCAGACAGACGTTTAGCAACTGCAAGGTGATGAGTTAATTATGGACATTAGGAAAGCAAGATTTATTAATGCATTTATTAAAAAGTTTTGAAAGGACTGGAGCAACCTCATTAGAACATTTTTTTAATAGTACAGCCGGGATGAGATCAGGTCCACATGCTTCTGAGGTGTCTAGGGTTTTATGGTATCATGCACTTGAGAAAAGGTGATTTTCAGATCATCTAGTGTGGCGTATGTCTGCAAAGTAAAATCCGAGAGGGAGGAGTGTGTAACCACTTCTTGTGAAGAAGGTGGTTAAGGACCCCTGTTTTTCTGAAAATTTCAGCTCGTGTTGTCTAGTCTTCTCTGAGGGTTGTTACATGGAATCCTGTATGCTGAAAGCGAATATCGAAGCCGCAGGCAGGAAGAAAAACAAACTCGTGTAACTAGTCTACAGAGTTAATTTTCACAACTTATGTACAAATGTTTTTATAAATATCTTTCAGTTCTCAATAAGTTTTTTTCAAAGTCTCAAATCTCTTCACAGACAGCGACAGACGGGTAGAGAGAAGGTAGAGTAAGGGTCGGGTCCTCAGGGAACGGAGTCTCTATACGATCTGTTCTCCCCCCCGAAATCAAAAAGCAATCTGCTTAATTTTAGAGTGTATCGACCCAATGTGGGTGGGGTGGAAGTTTCCCCAACCAATCAAATCACGCTAAACCCCAACGATCTGAGACCCAATTCAAGATTAAAATCCCATAACCTTGAGGTTCTCAGCCATCACTCAGCCAGTACAATATGTTCTTCTAACATCCTCACACTTCCTGTTGTTGAGTTTTTCCCAAATAACAAAATATCTCAGGTTTTTCTAACCAAAAAGCAAATATACCCATTTTGACAATGAATTAAAATCTATTTATCCACCCTAAATTCCCGAGGCACCTGCTGTTACCCGGGATGGGTCAAAAGCCATCTTAACATAGCTATTCGGCCCTCCCTGGGCCTCTGGGGGGATCTAAAGCTCCCCAATGAGGGATTACGTCACACGTGGTTTGCTGGGTCCAATGTAGAGTTTGAGGCAACCTGATTGTCGATTGCCCATTATTTACTACACTGTTGTAGATATTCCAGAAAGCACGAGTTCTTAATATCTGCCCTTCAATGCGTTTTCTGGTGGTTTCGGTGTATTCTCTCTTAGCTGTCACTATTTTGTTCTTACAGTTACTTCTAGCTTCTATAAACTTTTTGTCTGTTTGTACTGGACTTATGTCGGTTTAATCTGTGGTATGCATATGCTTCAATTGCCACTTTGAACCATTCAGTGGTCTCATTTGCACACTGTTTTGCAGGAAAAGAAAATATATTTTCCTATGGGGCATCTCTGATGATATCCCTGATGGTTTCCCAATCAGCTTTCTTATAATACCTTGTCGTTCTGAGCAATGGCTCTTCAGCTTTGGGTCGAGAATTTAGGGTGATTTCTAGTATTATCACAGTGTGATCAGCATTTCCGAGTGGGCTATGGGCATTCGTTACATTCTCTGGTTAAGGGAAGGTGTTTCGAATATAGACTTAAAGTCCGTGCATATATCTGTCTGAGTGCTTACAGCAAAGTGGGAGATAATCAGGCATGTTAAAGCGGTTAGAGGGGATTGAGGAGTGAAGGTTAGTTTCACTTAGATATCCGGGGTTTTTGCTAGGAGCAATGATTCAACATCATATAAATTAGTTCTAAGCCCACGGATATTTGGGAATGCAAGCCTCAATTTATGGAGAATACATTTTACTGTACTTAAGAATGTAACCATATTAGGTTTCCCATTAATTTCAGTCACAATGATTTTATCTTTGAAATGTTCTAGCAATCGAGATTTCATATATGAAAGACTGTATGTCCTCGAGAAATCCCTCCATTTTTGTAGCAAGACCGACAATGGTGAGTTGCTCCTCGTCATTTCGCTGCAAATAATTAGCAACTTCCAGAAATGTCTGCTTTCTCTCTGAATCCTCTGGTCTACCAAGATTTTGTTTCTTAGAAGAATCAGCAGAAGAGAATGCCTTAGGAATGTTTTTGTTGGAATCCAAGTTTGCAAAATATGATCTGTGATAAAGTGCTTCTTGTGAAACAAGATCAGTTACATAATCTATTCTATCTTAAACAATAGATGCCCAGCCATCATGTTTCGAACTTTTTGCACAAACTTTTTACACTCCGTCCTAAAACACAATAGTTTCTACATGGTAAACACCATTACTTCTTTTCTTTCTATCAGATTTTGCCCTAGAACTACAAAAAGACAATGTTCCTTAAAGTTAAGCACTCACAAAGAGCAAATTTCACGGGATGGCATTTCATCATAGGTGGGCCTGTTTTTACAGTCAATTTCTATGTATTTGGGGTTGATCGAACACTGTCTGCATTTCTTCTTGACTAATCTGAATTATGATCTTCTCTCCACGTTGTTCATAAACTCTGTTACTGTAATCGATTTCCTTCTGGCTAATGATGAATGTTTCTTCATTACTGGACAGTTCATTGTTGCAAATAGCACATTTGTCAGCATTCATAATTATCGGTACTTTATTTTGGCCAACCTGAAATTAGAATATCACAGAATATTAAGCTACTGCAGTAATACCCCAAAAGAAATAAAAATAAGGAATAAGAAATTATAATTATATCTAACTTCATAAAAACTGTTGGTTTTATTCAATTTCACATTGTTACATTTGTTATTTTTGAAGATGAATTTACAGTAATTGAATTGAGAGAGGGTGGTAGAATTAGTGGCAATCTTTAAAGATGGCGGCAAGGTTATTTGTGGTAAACTTTTTATCTGAAAGAGAGATTATTCATGCCCAATATCCAAGTAAAAAGCTTTTGTTAGTAATTTGTTTCAGGTCCAGTCAAAAAATCAGCTAGATTGACTAGATTAATAATATCACAACAGTTCAGATCAACATAGTACTTTAGGTTTCAACCTAAAGAGTGAACTCGACAGAGAAAACAGTTCCAATTATAAACCACTCACTGGTTTTCTTCGGTGAGATTTGATTTATGGAGAAGTGGGAGATCTGTTCTGTTGAGAGAAATTCGCTGATTTTTATGATGAATGGAATTAAATTTGATTACTTATGGGAACGATTTGAGTGGAAGGATTTCCGCATCTAGGGATGTCTACAGTGTAGCGTGGGATTTTTCTGATTTGCGGGTTAGTTGAGAATATTGGAGTTCGTTGGAGGATTTTCGATTAAAATATTAAAATATTTCATAACATTATTTAGTTTTCTAATATTTTCAAATTAATCTTACGAAATGTGTTCAAAACATGTAACCAAATTACTTATTTATTTTAAATGTACTTAAACGCTGACGTGAACACTTTCTGTTATCTTTCCGCATTCAGTCAGTTGCTACAATGCAAGAAGGCAGAGAAATAGAGAAATAGTCTTGATGACTTATGTAGGAGGCATTTTTATTTTGAGTTTGGAATACTGATCCGAAAAAAAATATATATATATATATATATATATATATATATATATATATATATATATATATATATATATATATATATATATATATATATATACGGGATATTTTTCTCGGCATTTGATTGTCAGACTAAATACGTTACATTTCGCCCTCCTCCTTTCCTCATTTGTATTGAACGACACCATTTTAGCCTTTTGAAAAAGCGTCACAGGTCTGTGTTGCTGGGCAGCCGTTTGCAGGCGTATGACTCAACTTGCGGAATTTCCCCGACCTAATCTAAGACCAGACCTTTCCACGCTGTTGGGAATATGGACGGATTCGATTGACCTGTTTGGCAGTTCGATATTTATATTTTGCTAATCGCTAAATTAACTATTGTATCTGTTGATAAAAACATTCTTATTCTACGAATGTACATTCTCCGTCGAAAATAACGGATAAAAAATATGCTTCGCTAATGTTCGCACTCGCTATTTATTTACGTAGATTACTAAAATATCCACATAAAATCATAGAAATTTAAATTTCCAATTATAAATTACTATTTTTGCTTCTGATGAAATAAACAGACAGCACCGTTGATTTTTTTTATTTCATTTTTTTTTTCTGGCAAACAATACAGAGTGACAATTTTCCCAGAGGACTAACTAATTATAATCAAATAGCTATTGAGCAAAAATAAATTACTATTTATGCCTAATTAAGAAAATTCAACCGACTTAATATGATATATTATATATTCCAGTGAACGGTAAGATTTTAGTGGTTTGATCAGATATTCATTGTTAAACTTTATTACGAAATACGATTTATAGTTTATGAAATAAGGTTTTAAATACCCATAGCATGTGGCAGCATGATTAAAATGTTGACATTTGATGCTGTTTTGTTAAGTGAGATTTGGAATCTGCTGAAAAACAACGAAGACATCATCCTTAAAGTGGGAAGAGAGAGGTCTTTATCTCCGAAGGTTTGGTTTGTTTATGAGTTTTACAGGATATTAACCTCTTTTTCTGATTTAGTAAACTATTCATTCGTTGTATTTTTATGTTACTTCTTGATAATATCAGTCTAAAACAATTAAAAAGTAATCAGATGACGAAGTATAAACATTAACACATTTAATTAGCTTACAATTTAAAACGGTAATATAAAAGCTACCGGATAATTTATTGATTCAAATTTGTCATGAAAACACGATTTTTTTTCCTCTTAAACTGCCATGGCTGACTCCCTGTCAAGGGAGATAACTTTGCCTTCTTTAAGTCAATGAAAACGACAGATACGACATTCTCGATCTTAAAGTGGGTTGAGGGAGAAAGTTTTCTTTGCCTCTGAAGGTTTGATTTGTTTGTTAGTATTACAGGATTCTCGCTATCCTATCCGTAGCAAGAATGGTGGTGTGGACATCACGACTGAATGAAAAGCGTGGAGTTGAATTTTTTGCTGATTAGGATCTAATCAAGTTCCTCAAGCACAAATTGAAGGTCAAGATTATCTATGATAGGAAAAGATTACATCCCGTGGCATGTGACGGAAGATGGGTCAAAATAGCGAGCTCGTGTGCATGAAGAGGTGTCAAAGTTAAGTATGTTTTCCCTGTCTGAGCATCGCACACATGGTTCCAGGTCTTGTTAGACCCCAGACCCCTTGAGGTTAGCCCTTTGTCTATTTTAGGTTCTTAGCTATTCAAGTGAATGCTTCCCTCCCCCGATGCCCACAGTCTAGCTTTTCTTTTCATCCACGGCCATCCCACTAATTGATCGCATCTTGGGGTGACATCACATACCCCTAACTTCCCCACCCCCATTTATCTGTTTCCCCGTCTAAAAATCAGCCCCATTTAGAGATTGACCTACTTGTTTTCACCACTATCAAGCAAGCAGTGTGCGATCTACCATCTGGAAAGGCTTGGAAAGGCCTCACTAATATTTTTTGTTTGTTTTTTTTTTGTTACTTTTCCCCTCACCCGACGCCAATGAAATTTTGTCTCTAATAAAACGGATTTCATAAAATTATATTTTTACATAGATTATACATTTATATTTTAATTTAAAAAAACGACTTGATTTGGAAATCTTAAGTAGGACGACTTCTCGTGTGAATGTGGTATTATGGTGGCTGAGAGCTCTAGCTAAGATTAGCATCTTCAACAAAGGTACAGTGACAATTATTTTGTGATGCGTCTCCAATTCAACAGGCGTTGTACTATCAACCAACTTTTAATATCCGTCAATTTTTCAGCCACGTGCTTGTTTTACAAGAACTCTAATGGAATATTCTCGGATGAACTCATAGCACTGGTGTCCTCTCGACGTAAATACCCTCGACTAAATCGACAAGCAGCAAAATTCTACACCTTCACTGTAGAGGTCTACCGATGCCAGAGAGCCGTCTCTGAAATTTTCTTATATGTGACCCAACCACCTATGGTGGTCGAATTCTATATTAATAACGGTTATAATAAAGTTAAATTATAGCTTGTATTATGTGAGTAATCACGGACAATAGTCTGTTGCCTTACTGACTCAGTTTATTTGGTCGATGAAGAAAAATAGTGTCCATGGAGGATTTGGGATTGATAATAATATTTAATAATAATATTGTTTTGTGAAGGAAACAATTGATTTAGGGGGATAGTATGAAATGTGTTTTGACTAAAATCGGGAGTAGTAACTGACCAGAGGTCAACCTCCAAGGACACTCCGCCTGGAAACAAATTCGATGGAAATTTACTTCGATATGCGATTATGCACGGAGCCAATCAGAAGAGAGAGGATGTGCCGTGGCGACCCCTGATTAGCCGGTTGGGATCGGGAAAGCTTCACTCCCCACACATCTACCTCATTATATAAACTTATGCACGAGCGGTTTTTTAGTTAGTTGATGCCAGTTGAGTGCAGTTGAGTCCAGTTCCCAAAAAGCTCCTGACCGCGCCGACTTTGAGACTTTGCTGTTAATATCTCACTCGCAAGCTGAATAGCATTTTCGTCAATCCTGCCGATAACATTACTGCAACAAAAGTTTCCACTCGACCCCTATATCCACATCTGCAAACTGTTTGTGATAACATAGAACGAAAAGAAGGAAAAAAGTCAGATTCACGTAATTGTGGCGACGTTTACGATATAAGAAATTGAATCTGGAATTATGGATGACCGTTCTCCAAGTGAAAGAGCTCTCGGTTACAAATGATACGACACCTGTTGAACTGTGAACTCTGAAGTGATTTCGTTTCAACTGCCTATACAATTATCTTGTACAGTGGTATTATATTAGTACTAAACGTTATTTGTCGCAGATGATGCGATATGTGTTAACTGTGAACTCTGAAGTGATTTAATTTCAACTATCTATACCTTTATCTTTGTACAGTGGTATTTTTTTAGAACTTTGTAGTTATATAGTTTCTGTTAATATAATATAATTTATAAAAAAGAAACCAACGACTGGAGTTTTACTTATTGTTTCTGTGAAGAAGTTTGCATTGTTACCAGACCGGGCGGTCAACTGGACTTATTTATCTATCAGGAGAGGAGTACTTACCTCGATGCCAGACAGAGAGAGCTGTGTCACGCGGATCAACAACAAAAACAACGCGACGTGGGCCGCACATGCCTTCCTGGATTAGTGAACTTTTCTTATTGAAACAGAATAACCAGAAACGCTCGTCAAACTCTGTCCCCGTGTAGATGATCAGGCCAAACTATCGTGTTGTGAAAAGTGTTCTGATGGCCAGAATACCTATTGAATTGGGGGAGGGGGCATTCCTTAATCGGAAGGGCCTAACATGAACTTATATGTCAGCGTACTTCCCCAAGTGGGGAGCGTCGGGTTATAACATCACACTGCTAGACTTTGAAATCTCTTCTTGTATCATACTTTCTCGACTGTACTAACATGCAGAAGTTTAAATGTGATGTGAACAAACATCTTTCTGTTCCATTCCCTACTTTTCCCTGTAGGTATGGTTCCTAATTCACGGTTTCAGTCGCAATCTGTCTTGTTTGGTGTGAAAAAAATCATCCTCCAAACTATGAGCAACCGCCCAAAACAAATTCTTATTTAAGGGGATTGAGACTATTATTTAACAGCGCCCACCCTAAAAATACACGTGATTCTGATAATCACAATATTATTTATACAATCAATATTTAAATAACAGATTAATCAGATAAAATAGTAACTTTTAATCGCTAGCGGGCATGCTAGGTTCAATTTGATCGAAATGGGTGGTCTTATACCAGACATAAACCATATATAAAATATTTTAATGCAAACTCAGTAAATTCTAAACTACCTGAGCAGCCATTTCCTCATGTTCGGTTTTAAAAAAAAGTACTACAACAACCATATCATTTGTTTTGCGAGCGTCCCCGTTGTTGTTGTTGTTGTTGTTTTTGTTTTTTTTTGTTTGTTTGTTTTTTAACAAACAAAACAATAGTAAACAGAATCTGCGCTGAATATCAAACGGAACCCTTAATTTAACCGAAAACGTAAGTTTCGTCAGCCAATGAGCAGTTACGTAACGGATAAAGTACTTGGTAAAATTCAGTTGTAAGTGACACTCTTTTGGAGGTTGAAGGTCCAATTCTCACTGGAGGAGATACTAAGAGTACAATTGCGAATTACTGAAGCTTTCTACACAATCATTGACGGAACGAGAACATGCTATCTCTTTGGATTAAATAAAAGGTTCCGTTCGAAATTCCGTGCAGATTCTCGTGTTTGACAGAAAGATTCCCGGGTTCGACAAGATACACCTGAAAAAATCGCAGGTTACAACGACCGAAGCGTGAGAATAACGCTAAAGATGATACAATTACTATAAGTTATCAATCCTTATCCCAAAATTCATAAACAAAAAAGAAATATACTGTCTTTATAAATCAAAAGTTGGTCAGAGTAAATCATTCACTTAAAAAACGACTCACAGTTAATCTTAGGTAGTATACAAAAAATTGCATTCGATGATGTTTTTAATCAGGGTTGGGTTCATACCTTTCTCAACAGCATTTGTGCATAACTAAATAAAATATATCCGCAGTAAAATTTGAACTCGATATTACCGATGCCATAGTCGTCAATGAAATTCATTAGACCAATCATGAACTTCTCTGTTTGAAGTGTATGCGTATGAAATAAAGACAATACGTATTTAAAATGATTTTTTTTTGTCATCAAGAAAGTTCAGTAACATGAAAGAAACTTAAAACACACATCAAAACATTCATAACTTCCTTATATACTAGTTGACATCACTTTCATTTCCAGGAATGGATTAGGATAAATGCGTACAACTGCTTCAAGGCACGGTCGCTTTACAGCAGGTCATATGAATCGGTCTATGCCTACAATTAATCATTCGGTTAGGTCTGATACTATAGAGGACACATCCTTTTTAAACATGGAATGCAGAGGTAGGTCAGATATGAATGCACGGAAGCTATCCCAGTCAGCCATAGAATATCGATATACAGTACGGTGGAGAGGTATGTCTGAAGACTTATTACATTTCATTTTTATCTTAACTGCTACAACGGAGTGGTCAGAGGATCCCAGAGGAGATACAACGGAACATGAACATAGCTCAGGGGAAGTTGTGGGGAAAAGGTCTAGAAGGCTTGCATATTGACCAGTAGTATCGGGCACACGGGTGGGTTCATGAACAATCTGAGTGAGGTCATAGGCAGTGGCAAAATCATGACAGAACCTCCCCTCATCATCGGTCTTTTTTGAGTGGGTCAGCTATTCCACGTTATGAATATTGAAGTCACCGCAAATGTGAATGTTAGCCGAAGGATAAGCAGACAGGATGTGGTCAATTTTCTCAGATATGCTCTTAAAGATCTCTTAAAGATATTTCCCCTCTATCGCCTCCACTGTTGTGGAGGCGATAGAGGGCAAATATAAATGCAGTGGTGTAAGCTAGTACAATCCGGAAGCACATATAAGGTAAATTAGGGTCTTCTCTGGAGATATCCCTTCCACATGCAAAGCCATCTATGATGTAGGCACATATTCCATGCCCATGGCAATCTTGGAGTCAGATTTAGATGTTAAGTTAGAGTATCCTTTAATTATGAATTCGTCTAGAGAAGTGGTTGACCCTATGCCAGTTTCACTTAGAAAGCATATGTCCAGTTTCGTCTCCTGTAATTGTGTTTCAACCTCTGGAAGGTTGGAACATAGACCCCTGATGTTGGAGAAGGAGACCTGGTAGTAAGGGGTCTACATTGGAGGATGGGGTTCTAGGTTTATTCGTGTTTTTTTTTTTGTTTTTTTTTTAGATTTGTCATGTTGAGCTTTGGAGATTTGTGGAGCAGGTCGATAGACTTGGTTGGAGCAGGACAGAGAGGGAAAATAAGAGAGAGAAAGAGAGGAATTTTTTTGTAGCACATGATAAGGTAAAACCGTAACAATTACCCACTAGTATGTCATCGAGAGGCCCTACCAGAAACTACTGTATGGTCCAGAATCCATTCACCAAATGGCAATGAAGCAGCCCCGATACTTTGCACCTGCTGATAGGACAGCCTCCTGAGTGGTTAATCCAAGGTTCGGGTTCCTGACTATCAGGCGAGTAACGTCAGCCTAGATGAAACGTTTACCTCCAGCACCCTTACTAGTGACATGGCCACAAGGATAGACATAGAAACAGAAAATTTCTGACATCTCAGGCTACTGTTTACAAAGTACTACCGACCTGGAAAGCAACTTTTTCTTCGCCGTTTGTCAGAAAAATCATTCATTGGAAATGAGGACTGAAGGATAAAAAAAGGAGAAGCGAGAGTTACTGGAACTGCTGATAACACATCCACATGCATTATCTACTCTCCATTTAAAAAAAGGTGAGGACTTATTAATATCTACTTAGTATAAGTCCGTTGCCCGATTCCCGGCTTAGGATAGTACTTGAAGATAGTCTCTCCTCCCATGTTAATGCATGGATACTTTTTGCCTTTATCTACCATCGAGCTAGAATGTTTGACCGTTCCAGCTCCACCTCATAATAAATATGCTATAATGGAACTTTTATCCAATTCGAAAGTCTGGTTATTTTTAACTCAACTCACTTAAAAATCTGGTTAAGAAGTAATACATTTCGGGTTATGTATTAACTTTAGACGAGCTAGAAGTAATGCATACTTTAGAAAAAAAAGCCGTGTGTTTTTGAGTTCAGATAATATACAAATATAATTTGGTAAATGTTCAATTTCATGGGAGACTTTTTTTTCTCTCGTTTTAAATATAAGAAAAAGTGTTGGTTAATAATAGTATATTTAACAAAAAAGTTAGGAAAAAGATAAAAAGAAAACAAGACAAATATTCAGGATTAAAGTCAAAGCTGGAATAAGGGAAAAAAAGTAAAACATGTTAGTGTTTTTAGATTAGTAGACTTCAATTCAAAAGTTACGGATAGAAAAGTTTCTTAGCTTTTCGACTTAGCTTGGAGTTCATAGCGTAAAAAGGATGGATGTCAGTCTGCTTTTATGCCGATATCTAAAAGGGTATGTTGGGTGGCGGTGATGGTGGTGGGGAATCTTGGTGAGTTCTGTATTTTTATTCATTTCTTTTAAATTCAACATTGAATTATCTACCTCAAGCCAGAATGTTCGACCATTGCAGCTCCACCCCATAATAAATATGCTATAATGGAACTTTTATCAAATTGGAAAAGTCTGGTTATTTTAACTCGTTTAAAAAGCTGGTTAAGAAGTAATACCTTTAGGGTTACGTATTAACTTTAGACTAGCTAGAAGTAATGCATACTTTAGAAGAAAAAAAAAGCCGTGTTTTTTGAGTTCAGATAATATGCAAATATAATTTGGGAAATGACCTGACATTTAATTGAAGAAAACCCTTCTGACTAACGGTTCAGTTGCACTTTCGTGTCAGGACTTAACGGTTTAGTTAGACAGCAATTGCGTGGATCTTCAAGAATGAAGCACATTATCCTGCTAGATTCTTGCTAGGGCTCGGGGTCTCATGACAAAAGGAGTAGAGGTGGATGAGACTGTTGCTGCAGCGACTGAGAGACGCAGAATTCTTACTCGTGTGCCTGAGAACCCACCTTCAATTCCTGATCAGCAGCATATAGTCATTGCGCAATGTCACAGTCACTTTGCTAGAGACTGCAGGCATCTAGGAGGCAAAGCAAGAAGAGCTCTCCCGGAGACACATTGTTATGTGCCAGTAACAAGAACATGTCGCATCGAAATATTCGGGAAACGAGGCAAGGGACTAGAGGCCAGCACTACTTTCTCCTCACGTAAACTCGCTGTAATAAATGTAAAGATCAATGGACTAGATCGGATAACGTTGGTGGATTCGAGCTGGTCCTCATTCGTTGTGAGTGGGTCCTATGTCAATCCAAAGTATGGACAAATACCAGGATTCTTATGGCAGGCGATAAATGTCTTCAAAGCCACCGTGTTGACAGCATAACTTTAAGAGTGATCAACAGGAATCCCCTAGAGACTGGCGTAATGGTGGTAACATCAAACTATTGGGATTCGATCTCCTTTTGGGGACTGACGTCATCAAGAAATTAGGTGCCATGCATATCGACGGATGCAAGGTAGATTTTGCTGAGGCGGCTCTCGCTCCGGGTGTAATAATAAAGCTGGAACAAACTGACTTTAGGCGGAATTCGACCAAATGAATTATTCTACAGAATGCAGAAATATGCAAGATTTAGTGCAGAATATAATAAAGAGCTACATGGGTTGATAATGGGTGGTTCTTTACTCGGAAGAGGAATTGGGGTCCTTGAAGGGCTTGATTTCACTAATGCCATTCATCCAGCAAGGAAAATAAAAGATAAGGCCGGTGCTCGAATATGGACACATTTATGGCCCACGCGAGCATATGCACCAAAAAATTAAGAGAATGGCAGCTAGCAGGACCAAATGTATCGCTGTTAAATCTTCGCAAAACATACCTTCAGGTATATGTGCACCAATCCCTGTGGCCGTATCAAACTGAACTAATCAAGGGATGAAGGTATTGCCTAACCCGCATGGGATTCAGACTAAATGTGGCACTGTTCATCATGCAAACACTTGTTGATGCTATTTTGACGAAAGACAAACGCATAATTTATGCCTATACTTATGATGTGTCTGTAGACATAAGTGTTGTGCTCACGGCATGTGTGAAGGAGTATTTTTATAACTTCAGCCTCCTCAACAAAGAGCCGGAGAGGATACAGAATTTTGCGCAAGTGCTTGGTTTGCATGTCTTGAGAGAGGATAACACTCTGTATTGGAGAACAGAGAATAAAATCACAAAGAGATGTGCCGTCACGCGACGGAATATATTTTAATCTGGCAAGTTGATTGGGCACCTTCCCATGGGTGGTTGACTTCGTGTTGCCGAGGCGTTCATCAAACAGAGAGCATCTGACGTTACCACTGGGTGGAATGACAAAGTAGACGACGTCCCTCTCAAGAACATGATTAAGGAGGTTCTCATCCGAGTGCATAAAAAAGACCCGACACGGGGTAAATGGTGCATTGACAGCCAATACTTTAGTGTATGGGTTGACGCATGTTTTCTCGCTACCTGCCTGTCATTTGTATATGATGTGGATGTAGCAGAGGATGCTTACTGGTTACTTCCAAAAATGGTTTCCGACATATTAACTTCGCGGAACTCGATTGCATTATTAAAGAAATAAACTTGTCAATCGATTGAAAGACAATCGCATTTGTTCACTGATTCTGTTTGTGTCCATAAATCGATCTCAGATACCCTTACCGGCAGGGCCAGAGTATAAACCAAAGGTACGAGTGAGATGCTCATTCGATGGCGGTTTGACATGGTAATAAAATTGGTGAGGAAATATGCGCTTTTGATGAATGCATCTTTGGTCACATCTAGCCAAAACAAAGCAGATCGATTGACAAGAGTGCCTTAGGAGTGGCTTGATTCATTTAAGAAGAACACTGAGCTTGAACAATATGACTGCACTGCATCTGTGAGCTCAGTCGAGTTTGACCATATATAGGTTGTTCGCCGACAAAGCGGTCATTCTGATGTGAGACGGACACTCTGCGCTGCAAAACAGATTGGGGTTTTTAAGGCCGCTGTGAAAATCGTCATCAGAGAATGTGAAGTGTCAGTCAATAATCCATGCATTTGTTAGAGGGTGTTTTAAATGTTAAACAAACTTTGTACTGACATGTGAAGAATATTAGCCATTTCAATAGTGACTCATTTTTTACATTGATCCACTTTGGCCTCACTCGGTCTGCTATTTGGTGATGCCTTTCTCGGAAAGATGTGCAAAGTGATCAACCAGCTGAAGATGCTCTTTTATGAGCGGGGCCCGTCGACAGAGATTCTGTCTTTCGGAGCAGCTCGTTTAAAACTATTCTAGATGAGCGTAGAATCTGGTTGCGATCGCTGTGGTAGTAGTGTCATCGAGCGATGTCAGAGAACTGTAAAAAGGATCGGCGCCAGAAAACGGTGTACTATGCCGGAAACAGTATACTGTTACAACGCCAGGCCAAAGAAAGACGTGTCCTCTGCTACAGCCCTGCTATTATGGTCTATCGGTACTGTATACAGTTGAAATGGAATGAATGGAACATCAGCGCCGGCACACAATCAACAGCAGATTATCTTCAAAATGTGTGACAGTGTGGGTAAAGGCTCCACATGGACAATGTACCACAAATCGATCGGAACTACCACTACACAGAATATATCAGTTAATGGAATGCCACGCCATGTGAAAGATCTGCGACTCATAGTGGGACCAGACCCGTTGACGGTCTATTCTGACAGGTTTTCAGAGAATGCGAGTGAAAAATTTGTGATAATTGGAGAGAGGCCATGTGAACAAGCACCCAGCATAGATGCTGGTGATGCCTCTTACGATGACACTTCGAATGGAGATCCAGTAACTGTACCATCGTGAATAAGCACAAGACGCAAAACACCACCTTCCGAATGTTTCATGTGTGATCATAGGATCAGGGGAGTGTGGAAGTAATACTACAAAAAATCTCGTCTCAAATAAACAAAAAGTGTGCTCTCTCTGCTATCGGCACGTGAAAACTAAGAGAAGAAAATTCAAGATGTGTACTAGTTTTATAGAGAAGGACGAGATAAATCGCGTGAAGTGACGAGAGTTTATGAACATAAAGGGGGCGAGGCAAACTCGAAGGGAGAAGACGTAGTAAAATAATCGCCTATACGTATTAAAAAAAAAAAAACGATGACCGAGGAAAAAAATCCTACTTACAAATAGTTGAGGTGCTGTAAGCTATAATTTTTAAAACCCTACAGAACAATATTTTGACTAAGTTTGATGACGTTTAGTCAAACGATCTGGATGTTAGCCTGTAAATAAATAAAACCTAAAACTTTCAATCCGCCGGGGGTAATAATAGCATTGGATTACTCGTAGAATTTTACTCAAAAAACGTTGTTTCATCTTCATGCAAGAATTTGATTAAAGTTACATCACATGACACGGAGACAGAGAAACATAATAATAAATGATATACGCAGTCAGGTGTTTGCGACGTCAAATGGCCTGGACATTTCCTGAAAACTTTCTATTTAACTCGCTGATATTCCGTGAAGGGAATTCCTGGATCTAATTCGGGAAATGAATGAAGTGTAATTTTGTGGAGAGATAATGAACATTTTTTTTTTCATTGATTGTCTACAACAGTCGGTTCACGTGATGCATACTCAAAAAGATGGCTGCTGGCCGAATTTAAATTTGGATCCCGTTAAACATGTTGGCAACCGCTCCCGTTCCCAGGAGGAATGAACTAGTCAAATGCCATTACAGCGGCTATTTATATTCAACCAGTCACAACTTATATTTATTCAAACAAATCAGTTCATGTTTTACACGCGTCCACGTATCGCAATGAAAAGCTTAATCTGTCAGGCATCAGTTTTCAATTTTAATATTTAATCCTGATGAATATTTTATGATTCTGTTTGAAATAAACTTTTAAACGGGCAAATAAAATTGATGCATCTTATTTTAAATACGGTCAATTATCGAAAATAAAATTATGTGTCTATTTGTTGATCTGTCACGCTTAACTTCTGAATATCACCACCGTTGGTCTGTCACACTTGAGTTTGCATTACATGATGAGGGTTATTATTTTACATACCACCTTAAATGTTAGAGGTTACTCCAGAACGGAAATTGCCGAAACCACTTGCCATTTGGGTGTAGATTTTCTGTCTCTTGGCTTGATAGACTTCAACCAGAGAAGACGTTCCAGTAACGTCACCAATGGGATAGCATGGCACGTAATGTAACTAGATACTGTAAAAAAATATCATTTATTTTTGCCAAAGAATTATAACTCGAAAATTAATAAAAGATGGGTTCTTCATGACCGCTCAGAACGAGAGAGAGAGAGAGAGGGGGAGAGAGAGAGAGAGAGAGGGGGTGAGAGAAAATGAAAGGAAAAAATATACATGTCAAAAAGAAGGAATAGAAAGAAAACTTAAGTCACAGTTTCCAGGTAAGAAGTTCATTGGGTTCGAGTCCTTAATTTTATAAACATCTGTCAAATCTGATTAAAGAAACACATTTTGTTGTTCGGGTTTACTAAGCGAAAGATCGCATTCTTCGCCATGATTTAATAACACCTTTCTAATTCTACGTTTCTCCCTATGATAACCATAAAACTCATGAGCATAGCTTTTAAATATGAGGAATCCCACTTTTTTTTACATGGTATCACCACTTATCAAGGCCCGGAAGCCACTCGGGGATAAAGGTTATTGCGCGCACAGTAATCAATGGGATAATATCGTAGTAATCGTTAGTATTGGAGATTTGATCAAGTGTCTTATTTAAGGGGGCGGTGAATCAGAAATTTGTTTATGTTGGACTTGAAGGCAACCACGTTGTAGTCAGGTGGGAAACAAGCAAACAGAAGAGAGTTCCACAGGCGTGCACTTCTAAGGAAGAAGCTTTGTTCATGAAATCTACGTTTTGATTTAGGAACAGATAAAGAATGGGAAAAATTATTGACAGTGGATTCAGCTAGACGGGTGTTTATCGTGAAAGATTAGCGAGGGGTGGGGCGAGAGATTGGAGCTCAAATGAGCACTTGCCACGGAAATAACGATAAAACAAAGATAGGCTCGCAACGTCTCTTCTGTGGGAGAGAGGTTGCAGGAAAGAAAAAAGGGCATCCCCCACTAACCCACGAAGTCTATTTTGTACTCTGTCAAGACAGGATAAACTATTTTTAGCAGCTCCTGCCCAGATATGGCAGCAGTACTCCATCCTTGAACGTACTTGGCTTTTATATAGATAGAGAATTGTATCAGCACTGAGATATCTTCTGGAGCGGTAGAAGGATCCTACCATTTTTCCAGCAACCTTGGCAACAAACTTGATGTATGTGTTCCATTTCAGATCAGGAGTAAATGTCAATCCCAGAAGCTTATTAAACATGGAGCCTCCCCAAGATGAGAGCCATTCATTTCGATTGATGCCAGATGAAGATCAGAGCGTTGATGATGTAAAGATAGAAGCTTGGTTTTAGATGCATTAAAAGTAACCAGCCACCTCTTCCCCTACTGTACCACGCGTTACCACGTTATTCGTGACCAGACACACACACACGTTCAGATTTATATATATATATATATATATATATATATATATATATATATATATATATATATATATATCAGTACATTCGCCAATACAGTAGTAGGTACCAGGTATCTGTTCATTAAATACTACAAACTAGATAGGGGAGCATTAAAGAATATATTGAATATTTGTATATTAAATACTACAAAATATGTCGGGGCAATATTCTATAGATGAATATATTAAATACAAGCAAGTCGGTAGGCGTATATTGATTAATATAATATTTAACAATACAGACAATACCGGGAAATCGGTTATGGGGATATTGAAAATATTATCAACTTGCATTTCAGCCCGGCGTTTCCTGGGTGTTTGGATGTGTATGTTGAACAAAAAAAAAAAGATGGTAGTAGGAAGGCAGGCTCGAACCCGTACCGCAAAGGAGGAAAAGAACGGGGTAAAACCTAACGTTTATGCTATTACGACCACCGCCAAACCGGAAGCGACATTTTTTTTAAATTAAGGCTAGACAATCTAAAGGAGAGGATAACTTTAAAAAATATCGGCGAAAAAAGTGACCCCCCCCCCTAGAAAAGTGCCTAGTTGAAGGGGAAGATATTAATGTTTTTAGCCAATTTTTCGATATTTGTCGTATGAAAGGTCGAACTTTAAAACGATACTGATCTTGGTAAAATCCGTCGCCTCTATTGAAAGTTTTAGGCAGACATGCAAACAGACATACATACATACATTTATATATTGGTAACTAAAAATTTCGACCCAAACTGATTAAAAAGCTTGCCCTATCTCTGAATACCCTTCCTGTAAAATTTCAAATATTTAGACCAGAAATTGTCTGAGTAATTTTGAAGAGACCGCAGAGGTCAATTTTTTTTTAATTTGACCCCTTAAAATTTAGTTAGATCCATGTCCAATGAACCTATATCTAAAATTTCAAGTGCGTAGACCCAAAATTGTCGGAGGAGTTTGGTAGAGTTCTCAAAGGTCAAATCGTTGAACTTTGACCCCTTAATCGCCAAATTTTTGGCCCAAAACCGATCACATCGCTTTTTCCAAATCTCAATACCCTGTATATCAAATTTCAAGTCTGTAGACTAAAAATTGACAGAGTTATTGCGTAGGGAAAGTTACACAGACACACACACAGACACACATACAGGCACGTTCACTTTTATAGATATATAGATAGATATATAAAAATTAAATAATAGGAAGTCAATAAGGGAATAATGAAAAATTTCTTGAAAATTAATAAATAAAGTATTTAATCGGTAATACTTTAAAATATCGTTAATCGCTAAATTAAATACCGGAAAGTTCTTTGAGAAAATACATAACTATTTGTCCAGATCGGTAGAAAATTAGTAAGGAAACTACTGAACAAAATATCGTTGCGGTTTGTCCATTAAATCCTGGGTAGTTAGTAGGGATCAGTCCATTAAATACTAGGAAGTCGATAAGCAAACTACTGGACAATATATAGGAGAGATTTATTCATTAAATACTAGAAGAACAGTAGGCAAAATACTGAACAATACATGGGGTTTGTTCATTAAATGGTAGGAGAACGCTAGGCAAAATATAGAACAATATATGGGATGTGTTCATTAAATACTAAGGGAATGCTAGGTAAAATACTGAATAATGAATTGTAGAGAGACATTCCATTAGATACCATGAGGTCAGCATGTACGTATTAAACAGTATATTTAACACAAGTATATGCACCGTAGCCTAAGAACGTCTAATACTAAGTCGGAGGGTAAACCATAATGCTTAATACAACAAAAACAAGGATACGTGATTGGATAATATGAGAATATGCAGACTACAGCATTTTCGCAAGTAAAGAACACATTGAGTGACATTTAATAGAAGTACAAGCATATGGACAATCGTCTTGATCATTCATTTATCTTTTTTGCAACACTAATATAATCGAATAAACCATCAAATGCCTGTATTTTATTTCATTTTATTAGCATAATCTGATCATTATATGCAATGTGTCCCCTTGGACGCACATACTTCCGAATCTGAACCTAGTTTTACGACGATTTCTGTTCTTTATGAGGCATTTATTTCTAGGGACGAAATATAATCACATATAACGATGGGAGACTTTTCCTCTTTTTTCTTTTTTTTTTTTTTTTTTGCTGGACTGCGAAACTCTGCACAATTCTTTGATTAGCATATGAGTCGATAACTCCGCCTCGTTCAGATTGATAAGAAGATATGAGCCGTTTATATCGTCTGCAGGGTGGAATGATAAAATTGTCGCCCTAGAAAATACGACATTATTCTATTTCCGTTTGGTGAAAACCGGTTTTCTTTTTCTTTTTGTTGTTGTTGTTGTTGTTGTTGTTGTTGTTGTTGCAGGCGATCTATTAGTTAGCCAGAGCGATAGAAGGCTTCTATCGTGTCTGAAAGTGACACAATATTTAACGAGCAAAATCGGAGATGCGCCGCTGTTCAACTCATACTCTCTAACAATCCAAGTTATGACTACAGCACCAGCACCCTCAAATGTATCGCTAAATTGCCACAAATAACAGGGATATGCCCATTGTGATGAAAATAAAGTTTCCGGCCACGGTTATGCTTTGATGTAATTTTTAAGTGAGGGCCACATCATGCAATCTTCAAAGTCTGCTTAAAAGTCAACACCAAAGTGTACCTGGATGTGCTGAAGAGTGTGGTGATCCCCTGCTGCAATCAGGTAGTCGGTGGCAGACCCTGGGTGTGGCAGCAGGACTCGGCGCCAGTCCACAAGTACAAAAATACCCAAGCTTGGCTTCAGAAGGAATACTACGACGTTATACCCTTCTCTCACTAGCCTTCTCCTCTCCCGACCTGAACCTGCTGGATTATTTCATTTGGTAATACCTCGAGAACATCACTAACATGACCTCCTACGACACCAAAGCCAACCTGATCGAAACCACCCGCTAAGTATTCGCCAAGCTCCCGCCTGCACTTGTGGAAAAGGCATGATCCCAGTTCTGAACCCGTACCGAGGCAGTGATTGAGGCTGAAGGCAGCTACATTGAACAGATGTCAGCTCTACTACATAATCAAGTTACCTGAATTAGTGTTTTTCAATAAAGTTTTATTGTTGTCTTCTTTAAGCCGACAAATTTATCGCTTCACCCTATATATGATATTAGCATAGTGGTTAGAGTGTTTACTAATGGGTTCAATCCTTGGTTGTGTCATGCCAAAAAGTAAAAAGTATTGCACGTGATAACACCTTGCTAAACGCTAATCACCACAAAGTGAGAATAAACGGTAAGTGAATTAATACAAGGAATGGAGTGACACTTCATATGCATATAATAATACAACACAATCACGTTGACACACTGGTTCTCGCTAGATATATTGGGGACAATACCATATAGATGAATATATTAAATGCAAGCGTCGGTAGTGATTAATATAATATATATCAATACATTCAATACCGTGAAATCGGTTATGGGGATATTGAAATATTATCAATATATAAAAATTAAATACTAGAAAGTCAATAAGGGAATTATAAAAAAAAATCTTAGAAATTATTAAATGAAATATTTATTCGGAAATACTTTAAAATATCGTTAATCACTAAATTAAATATCGGAAAGTTTTGTGGAAAATACATAACTATTTGTCCAGATCGGTAGAAAGTTAGTAAGGAAACTACGGAACAAAATATCGTAGCGGTTTAACAATTAAATCCTGGGTAGTTAGTTGGGATCAGTCCATCAAATACTAGGAAGTCGGTAAGTAAACTACTGGACAATATATAGGAGAGATTTGTTCGTTAAATATTAGAAGAATGCAAGGCAAAATACAGAACAGTATATGGGATGTGTTAATTAAATACTAGAAGAACGCAAGGCGAAATACAGAGAAATACATGCAATCTGTTCATTGAATTCTAAGAAAATGCTTGGCAAAATACAGAACAATACATGGGATCTGTTCATTAAATACTAGGAAAATGCTAGGCAAATAGCAGAACAATATAGGGAGCTGTTTATTAAATATTAAGGGAATGCTAGGCAAAATACTAAATAATGTATTGTAGAGAGCCATTTCATTAAATGCCACGAGGTCAGCATGTACGTATTAAACAGTATATTTAAATCAAGTATATGCACCGTAGCCTAAGAACGTCTAATACTAAGTCGGTGGTAAACCATAATGCTTAATACAATAAAACAAGAATACGTGATTGCATAATATGAGAATATGCAGACTACAGTATTTTTCTGCAAGTAAAGAACACATCGAGTGACGTTTAATAGGAGGAAGTACAGACTGCAATGTCAGATTTTTTTATCGTGTGTGGTTGTAAACAAAATTTCTAAATATATAAAAGGTGGATTGGGATAGAGATAAATAAAGACGAGCAAATATGATTCTTGGTTTATTGAAAACATTTTGTAGTTAAAATAGCTGCTAATAGTCAAATGTGAAAAGAAAAACTTGACAGGCGTAAGTCAACTCAACATGTTACTTCTACGCATCTGTTAATATACATTTATATCTTTACAACGCTATTTTTTAATTTATTTTATATGCGTTTGTAGGTGGCTGATACGGTAACAAATAAGGCTGGTGAGCTACATGTTTTGGTTTCGATCCTAGCTTATAGCACTCATACATATTTTTTTTAACTTTTAAAATCACTACTATATATTTAGTATAATATAATAATCAATAGAGTGGCTCTATAATAATAAATAGGAAATCTGTATGAATTAAATATTATATTGAGGCGTATTTTACGACCGGGCTATTCAAGACACCACTACTATATATTGGTTACAATATGATACTCAATAACGAACTAGCTCTATAATAAATTTGGATAAATTAAAATATCACATTTAAGCGTATTTTTCGAGCGGCCTTCTAGTATATATATATATATATATATATATATATATATATATATATATATATATATATATAATGGAAATAAAAGGTAGTAACGACTATATGACATTATTAATAATTTTCATCTCTTTAACAACGCAAGCTCCCCTTCTTTTTTTGAATTTCCAACGTCTTTTTCCGTTTCTGAAATAGAACAGCTTCACACTTTGCAGATGAAAAAAATTTTCAAATATTTGTACTGTATTTTTGTTTTCTTAATCTCATTCATCCAGAGGAATCTGGAAATAAAGACGAAACGTTGATGAACACATAATTCGGTTTGTCGCATTTTATTTATTTATTTATCTCTCTCTCTCTCTCTCTCTCTCTCTCTCTCTCTCTCTATATATATATATATATATATATATATATATATATATATATATATATATATATATATATATATAATGCAAAATTTTGTTGAAAATTCAAATATATATATAATATATATATATATATATTATGTTTTTCATATATTAATATATATATGTATATATATATATATATATATATATATATATATACTAGCAGAAGTACCCGTCGTTGACTGGGCTCAAAAACAGCCTACAGAAAATGGACTGTGATTGATGAAAGTATGATAGGTTATGAAAAGGAGGGGGTTGTAAAGAGATAGGTTTTGATACTCAAAAATTTTACCCTAAGCAAAATAGGATGAAAGTAAAGATAATTTTCACGAAAATATATTTTTTATATCAACTTTTTGTAAGGAAACATCATTTTGTTGGTCACTCTTGGCTACGAATGGAAACAGAGAAAATGTTATATATATATAATAATAATATAAATATACAAGAAATAAATGTTACCATAGTCAATAAAAGTTACTTTTATGGTAGAAAAGTTCATTAGTTTGTATTTTTAAGTAGTTTGTAAAAAACAAATTTTTTTTAATTCACGAACCGGTTAAAAAAAAAATCAAAATGGCAGCGACTTTGAAATGGAGTGTCCCGTTTTCAATTTGAAGAAGGGACACCTGAGCATTCTGTGTTAACAATTTAAGATAGTTCCGTCAACGTAAGGAATATTTATAAACATATTTTAATGTTTTCCGTTATTTTGTGCTTGAGGAATATTCGATTATGACATGTGTAGTTTATATAAAAATTCATTTAAGTAGTTATCGCCTCAAATTTCGTTTTAATTTCGGTTCGCTGAAATTATTTCAAGTAAAGGGCATTAAAAACTATTTCAAAACAAAAAAAAACATGAACTGAACTTTTATTGACTATTTTAACATTTATTTCTTGTATATTTATTTTTTCGGGTAGTCTTTTTTTGGCTTTTCTGCTAAACACTCTTACTAAATAATATCGACGAAATATCGAAAAACAAAGGAACAAAAACAGTTTGGAAAAATAATGAAGCTTTACTTACTTTAGTAAAATAATCCGAAACAGCAAAATGGGATATTAAAAAAGTAAACACGTAATTACTTTAAAACAAAGAATCGATATAAATATGAATAGGAAGAAAATTGCACCCTTTTCAAGCAGAAAAGCTTCGTTTCCGTTTTACAGTATTGAACGATGTAGTATTGCGCTGTTGGATTCAGGGTTGTACTATTGTAATGTAAAGAACACGCAGAAAGGGTTGTAGTCAACTAAATTCCTACTAGTACACTGACAAAAAAAGCTTAAACAGATATATAAATAAAAATAAAAAGATTATGTAAATGTTTTTAAAAAGACACGTAATCACGTGAACAGGATTTTTTCCTTCTTTTGATACGATAACAAGTAACGTTCTTATTTTTTATTATTTATTTATTTATCTATTTTCGAAAGAGTGCCACGTGCAAGTGGAGAAGGAAAAAAACAGAGTTCTGCAAAATTTGTGTCGAGAATTGTCTAAAGTTCCGACTTTTTTTTTTTTTTGGCTTTCACTTTAATAAGAACGTGAATTTATGAGGTGAATTTATTCGCCACAATATGATTCAACTAAAAAAAAGTAAATAAAAGCTAAAGTGAATTAAGATTAAAGTTAAGGTGTTATTTTGGACCCTTGTTAAACTTTGTGACATATTTACATTCGATGGAGGTCAGGCGCGAATGATCACCCAATAATTTTATTATACCATATTTCTTCAAACTGAAACATAATTATCAAAGTATACTTACGCAGATAGATATGAAAAGTCTTTCTTAATGTTTGTGCCATATTTCCATGGAGTACAAGCGCGAACGCAGACTCCACAATTTTATCATACCATCCCTATTTAAGTTGAAACATACTTATTAAAGTATTATTATGTACATTTATATCAAAAACACTTGTATACGTTTTTTTTTTTCATTTTTTATTTTCATACTTTGGGCGCTAGGCGCGAACGCAGACCCCACAATTTTTATGAACCACCGTTCTGCCAGATCAAACATACCCATTCCTGATCCTCGATACATCTTCTATCATTATCAGCTTTTTAAAATAGTCAATCATATAGGAGCCTATTCGTGACCAGACATACACACACACACAAACGTTCAGCTTTATATTATAGATATATATTATGTTTGTTCACGAACACTGTCTAGTGTTTTAAATACCCGTATATATTCTGAAACCACATTACCTATGGTACTTGGACAAGTATATTTCATTTTGAGCAAACAAATACAATAATATTGTTAGGTCTACTTTTACGTCGAACACCCGTAAAAATACGTTTTATTTTATTTGATTTAATTTTGAACATGAAGATGACAGATTTTTTTTAAATAAAAGAATTAAAACGAAAGTTTCACAGTTTGGAGAAAAGGCACACTATTCTATTCCATGAAAAAATAGGAAAAACAATTTTTTTGATATCAAACCAATTTATATATCCGCCATGTTGTTTAAAGACTTGTTCCTATTTATTTCCCTCCCCACGAGAATAGAGTTAGACACAAGGTCGGTTTTTAATGTGGAGAAAGTCCAGCTCCCCAAAAAGAGGAATTCTGGATAGATAACAAAAATAAAATGGATTGAAGAGAAAATTAAAATGACCTCGCCTGTACATGGAATTCAACTTGCAACCTTCAAATTACGAGAGAGTTTTTACGCCTCCTATTCTTTCCTCCTACTACCCGATTTTCCTCCCTCTCTTCCTCCTGACACAAGTCACCTTCCACTTAGATGAAGTGAGGAGAAGGATTATTAAAACACACACACACACGTATATCATCATTATTTAGTGATGATTCCAATACGAAATCCTGAAACGTCATATGATACATAGAATCGAGGAGAATTCATTTATTACGTTTCTTGATATCCGTATATTTCGGGTGAGGAGAAAATGGCCGCATAATTTAAATGGATTCTCTCATAAATTCAAGCAATCACAGAAAAGCCATAAAAGTATACTTACGAGCAATATATTAAAGAAACCCAATGATTAAAAAAAAGAGTAATCATTATATATTGGGTTGACTTGCATTAATCAGACTCGGTTGCTCTGAATATTGGATTCGTCAGCTGAAATTGTTGTTGTTGTTGTTGTTGTTGTTGTTGTTGTTGTTGAACTGTTCAACATAAAGCACAAAGATTATGCCTCAGGGTTGTCTGATTTGTATAAAATACTTTTCGTTATTCACACCTAATTTCGGCCAAGCTCCAACCGCTGTCGCATCGCCGCATCCTTGTGTTGGTTTGACAACTACTTTGATAAAATTTACGCTGATTAACTCATTGCAGTTGTGCCCCCCTTAACTCCTGACTAACTCAACAAGCAGCAAAATCACACTTCTTCACTGTTAAATTATCTAGATGCTGGAAAAACTTCTATTCTAATAATTTCTTCCATCGTACTGGACTATGGGATCCCCTCCCTGTTTTCTGTTTCCCTGATTGGACTAACCTAAAAAATTAAATTTTAATGTGAACAGACATCTCGCTGCTTAACTTCTCACATTTTAGACATGATCCCAAATTGTAGCCCCTTGCGTTCAAGTAACAATACGCCTTGCTTGAGGTGAAAAATTACATAGAAAAGAGCAAGGTTGCATGTGACGTTGGGAAAGGTTTGGGTCAAAATTCACAAAGGAATGCCACAGAAACAACATTGCCACTTTTACTCCATTTATTTGCGGTGCCGTGCCTTAAATGTCTTTGCTCGCCACACGTAGAAATAGAGACGACCTGAGTGACACGGATCCTGGTGCTAACTCCTCGTGTAATTTCACTAAATCCTCGTTCTCTAAGTGTAACCTTGATACAGCTTAATGCAAAACTTGTCTGCCATCAAGAATCGGAGTTTCATACGCATAGTTAACACTACTACATTGTCACCGTTCCTATCAAAGTGAGGAATTGTCAAAAATTAGAAACGGAGGGGGGGGGTAACAACGGGTTTTACTCCGATCGAATAGAGCCTGTACCACAAAATAAACCGTGACAACCCATGCACGGCGGTCTAGAGCGAGATTGCAAGATTAAATAGAATGATTAAGTAACTGTTGTTTTTTTTTCTAATTTTCACATATTATTCGACCAAGACATCACCCTTTCAGACGGTACCGATTTCAACCTGGTCCGATGCTACTGAGAGAAGTTTTAGGCAGACCTACATACATACATACATACATACATACATACATACATACATAAATACATACATGCATATCGATTAAGTTAAAGTTAGGTTATTGCGTTTTGTCTCGTCGTGAATTTAAAGAAAACGAATTACTATAGTACGTAACATTAACACAACGAAGAAGTAGAATTGTCCGATAGACATGAAATACAATAATGATGATTTTATCGATAACCATGTGAAAAGTGCAATTGTTTCTCTTCTAAGCAGGTCAATCGAACTCATCCATTTCCAACCCCATAGACTGGGTTATTCGAATATAGATTAGGTTGGGGAAAATCTGTAAGTTCACTTATACGCCTGCACTCGACTTCCCAGCAACATAGACTTGTGGTGCCTTTGCAAATAGGCCAAAATGGTTGCATTCTATATTTTTACATCGCGTGGCTCACCAAATGCGTTAGACTGACGATGCGTCATAGTTTTGTTTCTTAGAACGGCAAAAAATGGTTTGTCGAATATTGTCTGCGACCACGGTCATCGTAGACTAATCAGTCTCTTGTGCGTCATGAGTAAGTTGCTTGAGTCTGTGTTGAATATTGGCAAACACCTCAGCTAAAACTATCTATTTACTGGCAAACAATATGGCTGCGAGATTTACAGCTGATGTGCTGGTGGTAATATCGCACAGGATCAGTGAATCTATTGACGACGGCCTTGTTTCTAAAGCAATACTTCTTTCATATATAAAGCATTCGATCTGGTTTGGCATAATAAAGATCTATTTCAAAAAACTTTCGGCTATGGAATAACTGAAAATGTCCCCTCAACTATCTATATCCTTTCAACCATCACATTCTTTCTCTCCGATAGGTTTATTAAAATAGTCATGGATGGACACACGCCCAAAGCTCACAGTATTAACGCTGGCGTATCTCAAGGATGCATTCAGGGTCCTACTATATTCCTGATCTTCATCAACGATCTTCCAAATCATATTCTGCGATCATTTGTCGACATTTATGCAGACGATCCTACGATATATGCCGACAAAAATCTTTCTGATTCTCTTTCTTCCGATCTTGAACGCGTAGTACAATGGGATAAAAATGACTAGGTTACCGTTAATGCTTCCAAAACCAAACATCTATTTTTTCACCACCTGGGCTCTGATGCCCACTTGGTCTCAAATGTCAATGAACGGCTCTTGTTTTGAGGAACCGTCATGCTTTGACAAACGTCTAGGACTGACCTTCACTCTTAAACCTAACTGAAAAGCTTACATAAGATCCGTTGCCAAAGCCGCTGGAAAAAATGGTTGATCATCCTATCGAGCCAGAAAGTATCTCACTACCAATGCAGTTATCTACCTATACAAGGACCAAATACGTTCTAAGGTGAAGCATTGTTGCCACATCTCGGAGGAACTACTCAGAGCAACCTTTCCTGTGTTGACAAGATACAAAACCGTAGGTGAGGCCCTTTTCGTCTCTCTACTTCATCTTTCTCACAAAACAAACGTGGCGAGTCTATTTCTAATCTATCGTTATTTTTATGGCACGTACCCGATTGAGCTTCAATATATGCCCCCCTGCAAAACATTCGCAAAAAATACTTGTCTAGCTAATACAACTGTCAATAATTTCTCTTGCTGTTAATCAGTGCCTAAAATTAAACTTAAATTCCATTAGCAAAGTTTCTTTCCTAGAACTGTCCCTCTGTGAGACATAATACCGCGGAGCTACTTCCCAGCTAATTATAACATGGTTGTTTTCAAATTTTCTTGTTGATCCATCATTTTAAATAATCAAACCCTACTGAAGTTCCGATATCTTCAAGTTGTTGTCTCACAGTCTACCCGACATTCATTAAACCTTATCCTCGAGTGGCCTTTGGGCTTTGATAAGCGGTTACCCCTAGTAAAAAAAAGAGGAGACGCTATAATTTTAGGCGCATTGCACAACTCACCTTTTAATTATTACGGAAGATCGGATGATCGAGATGACGAATTTACACACACACACACACACACACACACACAAATACACATATATACACTCACATACACACACATGCACACACACATACACGCATACACATACATACACACATACACGCACACACACACATACACACATACACACACGTACACACACAAACACGCACACACACATACACACACATACATACACATACACACACATACACACACGCATAAACACACATACACACACACACACACATATACATACGCACACACATACATACACACACATACACACACATACACACATACATAAACACACACACATACACGCACATCTCATTATTACTTAGTGATGATTATAATATGGGATCCTTCAACGTCACGTGATATATGTAATCAAGGAATGTTCATTGGCGAATCTTCTAGAGATCCATACACTGCGGATGATGATAAAATGGCCGAGTAATTTAAATGAGTTCTATCATAAATTCAAGCAATCACAGAGAAGCCATAAGAGTGACCTTGTCAGCGGTATATGAAAGAAAACACAATGATTAAAAAGAGTAATTGTAATATATTTAGTTTCACTGTATTAATTAGACTCGGGTGGTCTGAGTATTAGATTCGTCAGCTGAAATAATTGTTGTTGTTGTTGTTGTTGTTGTTGTTGTTGTTGTTGTTTGTTTGTTTGTTTGTTTGTTTATTGAACATCATTTATGATGATGATGATGATGATGATGATGATGATTTTTGTTGACATTCGTTTCCCCAATATCTTTCTATTAGAAATTCTTTCTAAAAGAATATCGAGTACTTATGGGAACCATTGAAGGTTGCCAACATTCCTAAGTGAAATTGTTTATGTGGAACGAACGGGGTTTTAACTTGGCACATCCTGGTTGTTAGCTTGCATCGTCAACCACTAAGCTACCTTTAAATTCCTGCTGTTGTTATTATTGCTGTTATTATTGCTGTTGTTTTTTTTTTTTTGCTGCTGTTTTTATTGTTGCTGTATTTTTTTGTCGTCGTCGTCGTCGTTGTTGTTGTTGTTGTTGTTGTTGTTGTTGTTGTTGTTGTTGTTGTTGTTAATCGAGTCAGACTTCTGCATAAAGCTCACAAAGATTGTGCCTCAGGATTGTCTGGTCCGTATTAAATTCTTCTTTCGCAATTAATTTGGTAATCTGCAAGATTGCAGTGCTTTATTCTTGACACCGAGAGCAGCAAGGCTCCACGGTAGCTTGCGAGGAAAGTTTAGATCAAAATTTACAAAAGAATTTCATGAAAACAGCGTTGCCGCTTTCGCTCAATTTATTTGCGCCTCCTTTATGGGAACACGCGTGCGTGTATCTCTGGTAAAATCTTATTAAAAAAAAAACGACACGTTTTTACTGTTCACGTTGATTATTATTTTTAGCAATTTATATCTTTCGGCTCAACATCTCGTAAAACTGTATTTCTTAATCAACCGGTATTACAGGATTCCCAACTCTCCCCTTCTAAGTTGGTTACTAATAAAGAAAGAAAATGGAAATGAGCCTCCATACACATTTTCTTCAAATCCTAATTGCTGAAAAGAACCAGCAGTTATTTTTTCAACATTTGCCATGACGTCACGCATGAGATATCTTTTTATTCTTCGAACCTCAAACATAGAGATTGTTATTAATAATTAACATAAGTAAGCAAAATGTATTAAATCGACTTAAATTATTTGAATAAACAAAAAATGTTGTTCAAAATTATTGATACTAATTTATTTGAATTAAATAATTCGAATAAACAAAAAATTGTTGAACAAAATTAGTAATAATTATTAAGCACTAGACTACCCGTTACCTGTTGGGTCAGTAGGTTATATTAGCTATGGAATTCATGTATGAGCGTGACACTTGTGACGTAAAGAAAATAGGTTGGGGTTTTTTTGGGGTTTTTTTTGACAGCGACCGCAGTTTTCTAGCAGAGCTAGACTTTCGCAATACGAAAATGCGGCTATAATGTCAGGACCCTAGCACCAATTGGTCATTATTTTTATTTTCAAATACAGACAAAATTTAGTTTTGCATTAACATATTTTGTTCCTTAAATGATTTATATCTAAAAATAGAATTTATTACATATAAAAAAATTTGTTTTCCTTTTTTTAAAATAATAATCTCGACAAAAAAAATGTGGTTGGCATTTTTAGTCGCGTGCAAGCGACTCTATAAGTCAATCCGTCGGTCGGTCGGTCGATCTGTCGGTCTGTCCGTAACACTTTTGTGATTGGGCTTTTTGGTTAAGATCAAAGGTCTGTTGTTAATAGATGCTATTCTTAGCTTTTTAAGCTTTTCTTGGCCTTTTAGTCAAGAAAATACCAACTACGGGTGAAGATCAGATGTGATAGAAGGCTGCATCGCGCGGCATTTCACAGAAGATGGATATAGGTAGCAAGTCTGTGTGTACGAAGAGGAGCCAAATTTGAATACGTGTTCCCCGCCTAGGTGTGGAACGCGCAGTTCCGTAAAGTAAAATTTAACAAATAGCCTCTCAGCTAGCTGAGTGTGTGTTCCATCCCTCCCTGATTGGGAAGCCTCCAAGATCCCCACCCCCTCCTTCTTGCAATTTTTGTTTTCACCCCCTCCTCTAAATTTCACCCATCTTGGAGAGAAAGAAATACAAACTAACCCCCATTCTTTATCCACAAAATTTTCTTTTCTCCATTCACCCCCATCTAGAGGGCATCCCCACTTAGAGACTGACCCGCAGAAGCCAGGTTCCTTTTACAAACCTAGGTGAACGGTCAATCTATCAACTAGACGGGGTTGGGAGGGTCCTACTAATCACCCCCTCTTTTCCCTCCGCCCTCGACACAAATGAATTATTGTACCATTTTCATTGTTATCTTTTTTTGTTTTTACACGTCAATAAAAGATGTTTTAAAAATTGGGAGTTAAGTAGGATGTCCCCCAGTATGAAAGGGTGAATGCGGTATTATGGTGAAAGATACTAGCTGGGAGAAACTTTTGATTTTGTTTAGTTCTGGAGTGACAAGGATGACCAACGACACTCACAATCCCCCTCCCTTTTGAGTTGGTCATGTGCCTACGTTTTTTGTTCAGTGTTGATTTTAAATGTATTTTTAACATGAATAAAGGATTTAATATCTCAAAGTGTAGTATCTGTTCCGACAGATACTGCAAGCAAAGACCATATGCGGGGGCAACCCGACATATAAGACCTTGGTCAATGTAGGGGCAAACCTTCATACCAATTGTCACTATACAGCTCCCCTACTTCCCGGGGAGTTGGTCCCCATTTCCCCTTCACTCCTCACATTAAAAATCGGCCTTGTGCCTAATTTGCCAAGATCAAAGTGTAGTATCTGTTCCGGCAGATACTGCAAGTAAAGACCATATGTGGGGGTAACCCTTGGTCAATGTAGGGGCAACCCTTCATACCAATTGTCACTATCCAACTCCCATTTCCCACCCATCGGGAGCTGGTCCCCTTTTCCCTCCCCCTCTCCCTCTCTCTCTCCACATTAAAAAACGGCCTTGTGCCTAATTTGCTTAGTGGGGAAGCAAATAAATATATACTGTAAGCAAAGACCATATGTGGGGGCAACCCGACATATAAGACCTTGGTCAATGTAGGGGCAAACCTTCATACCAATTGTCACTATACAGATTCCCTACCCCCCGGGGAGTTGGTCCCCATCTTCCCTTCACTCCTCACATTAAAAATCGGCCTTGTGCCTAATTTGCTCGGTGGGGGAGTAAATAATTACCCTTTGCTTGGCCTTTTGGCCAAGATCAAAGTGTAGTGTCTGTTCTTACTACATGCTGTACTTATGTTTGTAACTTTGTGATATAAAGTGGAGGATCACTTTTCTATATTAATTTAATGTAAAATGACCACCCACTTTACAACCATTCAGTCTCAAAGCGATTCAAGTCATTCTCCAGATCATTCAAGTTGTTTTTGAAGGATTCCAGTTATTTTTTAAGCATTTAAGTCATTCTTAAGGTCATTCAATTCATCCTTAAGTTCATTAAAGTCATTCTAAGTCATTTACTTTTTATTTATTTAAGTCATTTCAGCCCATTTTTGGTCATTTTAGTTTATCTTTAAGAATTTCACGTCAATCCTACATTCACGCATTCATTCATTACACGAGAGCACACAATTAATGGCTATCGGCCTTGGATAAAAATTACTACCGGAACAGTAGTAGAAACTCGCTATGAAGCAGAAGATGTTGTATTTGAGAGAAACAGCTTATCTTATAGGCTTGTATATAATCATGTTTATTAGCTGTTTTCTTTTCGGATAAAGCCAATGTCAAGGGAGAGATAAAGTGCCTTTCTAGGGCTTCTCTCGTCTAAGTTTTATAAGATAGTGCTTTTTGGGGGGTATTTCATAGCATATCTTTAAAACTTTATATAGTCATGTTTGGGGGGGGTATTTCATCTTATAGATAATATTGGGTCATCAGGAGAGAATACGCACCGTTTCGGGGCCTTCCTCTCTACGGCTTGTTCGCGTATCGGCCCCCCTCACTGATGTGAGGCCCAGTTATCTGCTCAATACCGTTAAAAGAAAAGACGTTTGATAATTAAACCGCTCTTGTTACAAGCAACGGCTTTGCGCATGTCGTTCAATGTTCAAAGGCTACGTTTGACATATTTGTTAGGACGCGCACATATCGAAGAAAATAATGATAATATCAATAATAATAATAATAAACAATAATAACAACAATAATAAAAATTATATATATATATATATATATATATATATATATATATATAACATTAATAAAAATACATATATGTATACATCAACACATAAAAAAAGATAAATCTACTCACAGTAATAACTACACTGTAGACTCTTGCGAACATATCATGCGGTATTCCTTTTCGCCTAGATTGTAACGTCAGCTCTCTCTTTTTTTTTTTTTTCTTTTTTATCTCATGCTTCTCGTATTAATGTTGTTTTCGGTACTTGTGCATTTAACGAACCAGACGTAACTCAGCATTTTCTCGGCTTTGTCCGGCGCATGACGTCAACAGCCGGATAAAACCGAGCGTTGGCGATAAAATAAAAACAACGCTACAACAAAATAACTGTACAATGAAATTGTAAAATGTAGAAACATAAAAAAATTAAATGAGTAAAAAGCAAAAACCTACCGTTCATTTATGTTTTTTTATTATTATTGTTTGAAATTGTCTTCTGTTTTCAAAATAAATACATATAAAACAAGTTGTTTTTTTTTGTTAAATAATAGGAAACTTTTTTGTCGTCTGAACTGTTTTTCTTTTTCAATTTTTAACGTAAAAAACATATTGTCTATGTCTTAAACACGTAAAAGTTAATTTTTTTTTTTTTTTTTTTGCAACTCTTTATGTCAAATAAATGGAAAAAGCCTAAAAAAAAGGGCAATAAAAAGCATTGGGGGGGGGGGCAGGTACAAGGATTATTTGTACATTTTTTTTTTGCCAGAAACAAGGACTTCTTTTTATTTATTAGTGGAAGGAGGGTTTCGGCGTTCCTATTTGGTACAGTGACCAAGAAACCCTCCTTTTCGGCGGGGTCGTATCCACCGAAGACCCAGACCGGTGTCAGAAGTCTGCCGACGTTGTGTTTTCTGCGGTTAAAAACGGACTCATCGATTTCTACCGTATGGCCTGGACCGCCAATCTGCCGGAGATTCCTAAGAAAATAGTTCCTGCATATATCACGCAGGAAAATTTTCCAATCCACAATTGGGTGGCGAGAACGTAACCCACATTCGCGATGGAGATTTTTTGTAGATGCCATCTCGAATGCCCATAAGTATATTATTTTTATTATGCGATGGTTAGTCGGGATTTTGAGAAGAAGGTCCCAATCCTAATGGAGGTTCATCGACGACATGTTACACTTCTACACCTCCAACCGTAACCGTCGGAAAGGCTTGTTCTCTTTGCAAGTACACAATCCTGGCCAAAATGTAAACACCTTTTCTCTTCTGCCAACAATTTCCGTTGCTAGCCAAGTTTAGTGCAGCCTCTGGGATCTGGAGCTGATCCGCGAGGTTTGTAATATTCATTATTATTTCGTCAGTTATCTTTTTAAAACAATTTTTTTTTTAACTCTCTTCAAATAAGCGTTTCTTGAGTTGTGACACTCTTCCAATTGATAGCGAAATTCTCGTCTGCTTAATCGGCAACGCTCGTTTATATCCGGCTGTTAACGTCATGCGTCGGACAAAGCCGAGCAAATGCTGAGTTACGTCTGGTTCGTTAAATGTACAAGTACCTTGTTTTCTACCTGGCTGTTATAAGTTATTGTAAATCCAATGTAGGTGATTATTTTTCTTGTTACGGCTTTTTCGCATCGGCCACTTTCGTTGATGCGAGGCTTACATATCTGAATCGCATTTGAATGAACTGTTGAATGCAGTAAACATGTTTAATGATTCGCATTTCATGTAACGAGAAACGGTTTGTGCGCGTGACGTTTAAATTTAAAGGCTGCTTCTATCAAGTCCGTTAAGTTAAGACGCGGCTCATATCGAAAAGAACAGAAAGAAAAGAAAAGAAAGAAAATAAATAACTACAAATTGTAAAAATAATTAAACAAAAGCAAAGAAAATGAAAATCATTAAATAAATGAATAAATAAATCTGCACTGTTGATATATTTTTACCACTCAGTATTTCTTTTCACCCAGAGCAAGATGGCACATTGTTCAGTAATTCCTGTTAGATGTTTATTATCTGCGCTTCTTTTTCGGCCTTTAATTCCAAGCTGTCCTAAAAGTTGATATAAAGAGCCTGAAATGAAACCTCTTGCTCCAATCGCAACCGGTCGAAGAATTGTAACGCAACCTTCACGAGCCAACTCTCTTTTTAGGTCTTCATATTTCTCCATTTTGTATTGGTGTTGCTTCTCTACCCGGCTTTCATAAGGTACTGTCAATTCAATCAAGGCGAGTTTTATTTTCTTCTTATTGACGAGAGAACAATGTCTGGCCGTTGACCCTTTCCTTTTATAATTTTTGGATAATTATTTTGCCAGCCAGGGAGATCTGCGGCGACTATCCAATCATCATTGATTCCAAGAATATTTTGGCTCTATACTAGCAATGGGCTGGTTATACGTTTTGGTCCGATCCACATTTTTCCTCCCTCAGCAAAAAACTTGTGGCATATGTTAGCTGCTTCGGGCTTCAAATCGTGTAAAATTACCTACTTTCTCAAATAATCGATCAAACATCGAAAATTAAACATAATTTTCTGCGAATCGAACGCCGACGACATTTTTACAGCTTTGTTTAACAACCTATGAAGAATTTAAAATATTAAATTTGTTAAAAAATGGATTTAATATGTGTTAAAAATATGACCGAATAGATTCAAGTATTTGCTGTTTAAAAAACAACAAAAGAAAACACTATTTAATGTAATAGGAACGTGTGCATTTACCGATCCAGATTTCCGTTTGGCGTGTGCAGATAAAATACAGGAGTATGCCAAGCTATGGTAAGGTTAATCAGCTACTGAAAAATCGGCAATAAGAATGTAAGCAGACGACTTTTAATAAATTGAAGAAGAAAAATAAAAGATTTTAATCACGCCCTCTAGTCATAAAGGGCCGCATTAGTTCCATGGTTATTAATAGTGTAAGGGGGATAACTCTGTTCAGTTGTCTAAACGTTAATGTTTATGCGTGAATGCGAAAACGGATGTCGTAAACCGGAAAGTGGGTTACATCACTCGTTACAGGGTCATTTGAGTTTTATAATTATATACTAAGTTTGGAATTAATAAAAAATGGTCGGTTGAATGAATAAAATTTACGCAAACATAAATAAAAAATTTATTAAATTATACATACTATTTTGATTCTTCTGTCTACTGTTCTTATCTTGAGTGTTATTTTCGCAACGTTTCGGTCGATGGAACCTCCGACCTTTACAGGGTGTATCATGTTGAATTAAAGAATGTTCCTCTAAAACTCAGGAATCTTTCTGTGGAACTCGGTGAATATGCACGGAATTTCGAACCGAACGTTTTATTTAATCAACGAAAGTATCATGCTTTCCTTCCGTCAGCCATGACTGGGTAGAAGTCCTAAGTAATTCGGAATTGTATTTTTGTCACCCGCACTGAGGATTGAACCTTTAATCTCCAGAAGAGTGAAACTTGCAACAAAGTACTTCATCGATTATAGTTGGAAGGTTCAATCCTCCATTCAGACGACACTCAAAATACAATTGTGAATTATGGCTGACGAGACAAGAGCATCATCTCAGAAATTTAGAAACACATTAAATTATTTTACTAATAATTTGACTTTTCACAGGATGAGTTATCCACTGGCAAATAAATTGAAACTTTAACTTTTATTTTTCCAAACAAAAGCACACGTCCATGTTAACAATCTTGGATAGGTTAAGTAAAACATAGTGACGTGGATATTTGATGATACGGTTAGAGCCATCGGTGGAAATCATATTCCCTATGCAAATAATCGCACTTTCAAATAATCAACTTGCCGAATTTCACAACCCACAGATGTAAAGGGAATTGTATTTCACACGTAAATGTATTGTTTTTCTCAAGAATATTTGTAATATGACAATAAATTTAATTCTGTGAGGAACAGTAATTACATAGATCATAGTTTTTTTTATATATATACATAGTGAAACAATAAATTTGTCGCCCTAAAGAAAACAACACTACAGCTTTATTTTATAACTTTTAATGAAAAAAATCAATTCAGGTAACTTGATTATGTAGTAGAGCTGACATCTATTCAATGTAGACGCCTTCAGCTTCAATCACCGTCTCAATACAGGTCCGGAACTGGGAGCATGCCTTTTCCACAAGTGCCGGAGGGAGCTCGGCGAATACTGTGCGATGGCGGCGATCAGGCTGGCTTTGGTGTTGTGGGAGGTCATGTTGGTGATGTTCTCGACATATAACCAAACAAACTGGTCCAGTGGATTCAGGGAGGGGGAAGAGATGAGCCATTGAGAGAAAGGTACAAAGTGATAGCACTCCTTCTTAAGCTAAGGCTGTGTCTCTTTGGATTATGGTCCGGCGCTGAGTCCTGCTGCCACACCCACGGTCTGCCAACACCAACCTAACTCCACTATGGGATAACACACTCTTCAGCACATTCAGGTACACTCTGGTGTTGACTTTCAAGCCGACTTCGAAGATGTGAAGTTGCATGATGTGGTTTTCACTTGAAACCACATCAATGACCATGACCGTGGCTGGAAAATTATTTTCATCAGCATGGGCACAGTCCTGTTATTTGTGGCAATCCAACAATGCATTTTGAGGGTGCTGGCAATGATCCTGTTGTCATAACTTGGATCAGTAGAGAGCACGAGTTGTACAGCGGCGCATCTCCGATTTTGCTCGTTGAACATTGTGTCACTTTCAGACATGATAGAAGGCTCCTATCGCTCTTGGCATTTGTACACAACTGGTCAGCTAGTAGATGGTTTGCAACAAAAAAAAAACAGAAAACCAGTCGATAATTTTTTCACTGAATTATTCTTCTGGGCGGCTGAACAATGACCGCCAACAAAAGTCTGGCATGAAGAGAACCCTGAGAAGTGGGAACAAGATTTGGAGTTTGACGTTGGAGAGAAGATAATTGATTTTTGGGAGAGCTACTGGCTAGTTGTCAGTGAGCCTCTTCAAACCGAGTGGCTTCCCTACGGGGTCTAGGTTAAAGAACTCTGTAATGGGATTTTTTTTACATAAGCATCACCACTTATCAAGGCCAAGAGGCCACTCGAGGATAAGGGTTAAAGAGTGTACAGTAGAAATTGGACAATATAGTAATCGTTAGTAATGGAATGTCGGTAAATCTGTAAACTTATATGGAACGGCTCATCAAAAACTTATTTACGTTAGACTTGAAGGCAACCATATTGTAGTCAGCTGGAAAGCAGGAAAACGGAAGACAATTCCAAAGGTGTGCAGTTCTAAGAAAGAAGATTTGTTCCTGGAATCTACGTTTAGGTTTAGGCACAGATAAAGAGTGGGGGTAATTATTGATAGCGTTTTCTGCTAAACGGGTGTTTTTTGTGAAAGTTTGTCGAGGGAGAGACCATAGATTGAAGCTCAGTCGAACACCTGTCATGAAAATAACGATAAAGCAGAGACAAACTCGCAACATCTCTCCTGTGAGAAAGAGGATTAGAGTGCGTTCGTCTGGTCGAGCAAAGATCTGTAAGTCTACCATTCAACGTTGGTAAAACGAGTACCATTTACCCAAAACAATATCATTGTTTATGAATTGGAATTGTATTGTTTTGCTTTAGATGCGAATTCTTCGTTGCAATATTGAATACTTTTTCTTGATTGACGATATTGACGATCACGGCCAGGTGCACATTGTACATTATCACGTTTGTTTGACTATTTGTCTCTTTACTTTAAATAGAGAGTGACTTTTGATAGTAACGTTAATCTGCCTTTCGTCAATGTTATGCACTTTTGAAAACCGTTGTAAAGTAAAATTTGAAAACACATATTCTTTATAAAATAAATAATAAATAATAAAATAAATGATAAATAATAAATGTGCAAAATTATATTAAAATAGGATAGTACGTCCAAAGATGGAGTACCGCTGCCACATCTGGGCAGGAGCTGCTAAAAACAGCATATCCTGCCTTGATAGAGTACAAAATAGACTTCGTGGTTTAGTGGGGGATGCCCTTTTCTCTTCCCTGCAACCTCTCTCCCACAGAAGAGACGTTGCGAGCCTTTCTTTGTTTTATCGTTATTTCCATGGCAGGTGCGCGTCTGAGCTCCAATCCCTCGTCCCCCCTCGCCAATCTTTCACGAGAAACACCCGTCTGGCTGAAACTACTGTCAATAATTTTCCCCACTCTCTATCTGTGCCTAAATCCAAGCGTAGATTCCATGAGCAAAGCTTCTTTCTTAGAACTGCACCCCAGTGGAACTCTCTGTCGCTTGCCTGTTTCCCACCTGTCTACAACTTGGACGTCTTCAAGTCCAACATAAACAAACTACTGACAAACCGTCCCCTTAAGTAAGACACTCTATCAAAACCCCCAATACTAATGATTACTACAATACTATCTCATTGATTACTGTAAACGCAATAACCCTTATCCCTGAGTGGCCTTCGGGCCTTGATAAGTGGTGACCCCCGCGTAAAAAAAAGAAAAAGTTCTCGAAAGTTTGTGATTAAAAATAGCACATTGGTTTGTTGATGAAGAACTAAAAGAATACCTGTCCAAGAGAAGTAAAATGATTTCCACGAACAATTTTGTACCATTTATAAAAATAAAAATCAAGATATAGTTAAAAAAAAAACATTATGTCTAGAATTCTTTTTCTTGTTTTCATTAAAATTCATGATATTATTTGCATTCGAGAAAAAAAATAATTTCTGGATTAAGCTTAAGGAGTATTAAGAAGAAATAGAAATTAAGGCGCCTTGCTTCATTTTCATCTAATGAATGAAATTTAATAAAAATCTAATTATTTGAATTTTCAAATCGGTGATTATATCCTTAATATGCCCTCTAAAACCTTTTTAAAATACTGCCAAGAAACTGAAATGTTGGGAATATTAATTAATGTCTAATACCTATTATTAAAAATTCACGAATATTAGTTATTTGAATTTTCACCAATGATTTCCACCCTATATTTGTCCCCTTTGCATAAATTAAATTAAATATAGCCCACATTACCCACCTATACGCCTAACAGAAGTGTTTATAATGATCGGTTAATTAGTTTAGAAGTTGATCCAATACATAGAAATATATAAGCATATACAGATTATTAACCTGATCTAATACAGATAATCACATATTATGGTATCGTCGAAAAGAGCCGATAAGTTGATGATGCTTGCAGATATGTTGTAAGCGATTCATTGACTGATGTGTTCTGCTTACTTTGCAGCATATCAATCCTTCTGGAAGCACTTGACACAATGAATATTTTCAATTATTTGTTATGTTTTACAGTCGATTAACTCTTTGGTTAATCATTTTACTCTGAAATGCCTTACTACACAACAAGTGATTGACTGGCTGCATTTTACGGTATTCTAAACCTTTCAATGATTATTGGAATCTGAAAAAACAATAATTAAAGTAAACGAATCATTTATTTGGTGGTAATTTTCGGTATATCGACTTTTTTTCAGCTAGGAGTCAATACTGCAGTAAATGATTCATTGGTTTGTTTGTTGTAGCGGTTTTACAGTGGATGAATTCATTTTGTTTTCATTCCATTCTTAAACGCAATCCTATAACGATCAATTCATTCAATGATTTGTTATGTCTGTGTTACAGTATATCAACTCGTGTGATCACTATTAAATGTTGGAACACGATAACACATTCATCAATTCATTGATTTTTCCTGTCATACATACATACATACATACATGATGATTATGGTTGCAACGTCTTGTCAGACGAATGCCACTCCCTCAGACACTTAAAAGTCCATGAGCCCAAAAATGACTTTCATCGCCACGAGACCATTTTAATAGACAAATGCCTGAGGGAGTATCTATACACAGATGATGTTACAGAGTCTTAGCTTTGTACGACAGCTAATTATCTCTCTCGGTTCAAAATGTTGAGATCCAGCAACACGCAAGAGCAAGATAGCCAGCAACAAGTTAAACTGCAGACCAGCTTAATGCGGGTACTGGTCTCCCGCTTCATGTTTTTTTTTAATCAGAGATTTGCTTCTCCTAGAAAAATTGCCTTCACCACGGCTTACGGGAGCCCTCTCCACCCCAACACATATATACATACACACAAACACACACGGTGCTAGTTGGCCGTTGACCTCGAAAAATGTTTATTCGCCCTTTGGAAGGTCTTGCTTTTAATCCTTTAGGGAAACTAGCCACCCTCCTCACCAAACAAGTCTGGTGGGGGAACCAGTCTAGTCGCCGGTGACCCGACCATGAGGCAGGTAGTTCTGGGTTACATGGTACCAGTAGCATATGACATGACCTGACACAACATACATACATACATACATACATACATACATACATACACGCATACATACGTACATACATACATACATATATATAACAAATAAAGGGCAACTGTCTACATTCCAAATTTCATGATGTTGACCATCTTACAATTTATTACTTTAAATACATTGACATTGACAATTCTTGACAGCACCTATAAATTTCAGCATTATATGTTCTGAGCAAGCAAACAGAAATAAGGCTTTTATTTTTCCTTTTTCTCCTTTTTTCTCCCTTTCTGTTTTCTCCTTTTCTTTCTTTTTTAACATTACTAGGCCTTTTCTTTTTTAACACTTTTTATTTATTTATTTTTCTTATTCTTTTTCTTTTATTTTCTTTCTCGCCTTTTTAACTCTTAGCTTGAATCTTGGCCTATTTTTTAATCGTGTCAAATCCTGTCTAGACATTTCATATTCAAGATTAATAAATTAGATGCTCCATTTCTTTTCTTTTCTTTTTCTTTTTCTTTCTCCCTCTCTCTTCAATTTAAAAACTCCTACCACTTCCTTATTTTTAGAAGATATAATTTAATTTTTGCGATTTTAACAACATTATAACATTTTCACTTTTGGAGGAGAGAGACAGACAAACAGAGATCACTAATAACCATAACGACATGATTTGTGTTCGAGTCTATGCGTCTCTTCATCCGTTTCATCACTACCGAATATAATATAATAAGTGATGTTGAACGGCAAATGGGATGAGGAGTACCGAGGAAAGGGGGATAGGGTTAATATTAAATGCAAAAATCTCACGCCTGTAAGTCGAATCCCAGTAAATTTTTAATTTCTCTTTAATCACATCTCAAAATAAATTCTATTAAAGAAGAAGAAACTGTTATGTTGAAGGTCGCAGTTAGAGAATAACAGCAAGAAAAAAACTCTGAGTAAGCATTAAAAATGGTTATATATTGTTGTTTTTTGTTAAATATTAATTATTTATATTATTAATAATTAATATTATTAAATGGAGGATCATTTCTAATTAAAATTAGTTTGGTTTTAGATAAGCACGACATCAGGCCAAATTCGGTGACCTTTTTGTTTTGATTAATTTTATTCACGTAATGTTGATACATTTCAAGCGAACATATCTTTATTTTACATGTATAATAAGTGGATTTTAAATGGAAATAATTCTTTATCGAGTAATATATCACAAAAATAACATAAAATCATTTTTAATGCTATACGACCTCTATTGATTATGGTTGCTAGTAAGAAATGATAATTCTAATGAACCAAATTCAGATAAATAGTATGATGATAGTTGATTGCTTGAAATGCAAGTTAATGTTATTGTGATATAAAAAGTTGCCCTTCTTATTGGTTTTGTTAGATATATTGACCTTACGCCAGTAATTAAAGATTGTATTAACTAATATGAACTTTGGTGAGGGCTACATTTAGTACATGGCAGGATGATCTGGCGGCAAACGGAAATAGACCCAGTGTTACTGGCGTGGTTGAAGCAAGGAGTGGGTCAATGGTTACGTCTCTTGATAAAACGTGCCAAAAATGCAGGCGTCGTTACATAGAAATGACATCATATGTTCAGGGGATAGAACAGAATTTCGAGTCAGTCCAAATCGGAAAGCGGGAGAGGCGATATGGTTTCAAAATGTAGAGACAAATAAACGAATGTCGCCTTGATGTCTACCGCCCACGTCTTTTAATCCCCAATTTGAAGAATTTTAGCTAGATGCTCCCCTTCCTCGTGAACAAACTTTCTTAAATAAACAAACAATCAGTAAAACATTTAAAAACTAATACGTCTTCATTGTGTTTCTATGCATGAGCATATGCGTCTTGAGATAAACAGATCAGCAACCACAAGAGGTCACGGCCAACACATGGAAAAGTGACGATAAGAAGAATGAAAGACCAGCGACCGTGCATGTATGTAAAAAAATGTTTGTTAATTGTCTCTTGATCGTTCACTGGCAAAAATACCAATGTGTTTGTTGGAAACAGCATGTGCGAACAGTTCGTTTAACGTTTATTCATGAACGTTGTTATAATTTGTTCAGAAAATATAGCATTTCTCTTCGTCATTTTTTTACGATACACATAATCTAAAATTTCTTACAGGGTGATTAACATCATCCGGGCATTCCTCAAGAAAGTTGTATATCGAACGTGAATGTTCAATCTACGAATATCACGCCGCCTACTGGCGGTTCCTAACAACATCGCCGTTTCCTGTCACAGTTTTCACAATGACTTCCAGTAATATTAATGATGGTGCAAGTATATTCTTGCTTCTTTTTCGCATCGGTAATCGCAGCGAGAAAGAGAGGAGGGGGTCTGTTTTTAAATGGTTCCACGATCACATGACTAGCTGCGTGGGCGATAAAAGCGGCTTCGTCTTGTATTGATTGAAAAACAAGAGATATAAGAAGATGGACTTGCTTGCCAATTCAAATATTGATAATAATAATAATAATAATAATAATAATAATAATAATAATAATAATAATAAGAAGAAGAAGAAGAAGAAGAAGAAGAAGAAGAAGAAATCATTGTTTTTAAGAAATATTTCAAGAAAATATTGAACAACGCGAACGAAACGAAATCGGTTAAACGGGGCAAAGTTAAAATAGGCAGTTTTGGCTTGAAATACGATATTTTAAAAAGTAGATGAAGATTCATTTAATAAAAAAAATCAATCAATGACTATTTCTTACTGATAATGTAACGAAATGCGAAATAAAGTAACTGTAAGTAAAAAGACTATAAAAAGGAGAGGACACGTTCGAGAGAACGTTCGAGAGCCAGGCGTCAGGGAAGACGATCAAGTTACGTGGATGACGTTCGAGATCACGTTAGAGGCGTGGGTGACGTCACAGTCGTTACGCGAAGTCACGCATGCATGGAGAATAAGGAATAAATATTGTTACAAAATATTCAGTTGAGTTGTCCTATGTCTCTTGCGACGTAGACTGCATACAACGTGTGGGTCACGTCCATACGCCTGTACTACGTTAAAATAAGACGAAGTTGATTTTCAGACTAAACACATGTATGGTCCTGTCTCTGTCTCCTGAAGAGGGGGGGGGCATCCTCCAATACATTATTTTCCGCTTTCGAAATTGCATCGCATGCTGATTGCATGTGGTGTTTTTATTGCAGAATCCTGACGAGTCAAATTCAAGCTATTTTCATAAACTTTCAGAGTGTACCCCATTAGTGAATTACCCACAATAAAAATTAAAAAAAAAAAAAAAAAAAAAAAAAACGACCTTTCGTCGCATCCAATCTTTTTTGGGAGGAAGCGTAAATACTAGTGATGGGACGATTCCAATATTTTCCCGATTCCGATAGAATAACCGATTCCGTACTAAATTCCCGATTTTGATACAATTACCGATTCTAATTCCGATTCTTTATAAATCTCTAAATATTTAACTATAAGATTCCGATTCTTTATGAATCTCTAATTATTTAACTATAAGATTCCGATTCTTTATGAATCTCTAATTATTTAACTATAAGATTCCGATTCTTTATAAATCTCTAATTATTTAACTATAAGATTCCGATTCTTTATAAATCTCTAATTATTTAACTATAAGATTCCGATTCTTTATAAATCTCTAATTATTTAACTATAAGATTCCGATTCTTTATAAATCTCTAATTATTTAACTATAAGATTCCGATTCTTTATAAATCTCTAATTATTTAACTATAAGATTGTTATTTCCCCCGATTTTCGTAAAAACATATGTTTAATATGCAGATATTTTCCTAAACATCAAAATACATTTGTGGAGGATGAGCTATCGATTTTAGTTTTGCTGGTATTTTAAAATCAATAAATGTTTATTATTTTATCATCATTACCAGCAATGGAAGATTTTACTTTAAACAAAATCAAATAAATAAGGACAATTAAAAGAATCGTTTTGGCATCGAAATATAGGCACCAACTTTTCCGATTTCGATACCCCCAAATCTTCCGATTTTTCCGATTCCAGATTAATCGTCCCAACACTAGTAAATACTTATCTGATCTTGGGGAGTTCTATCTATTCTATTTACCTATTCCAATTGTAGAATATGTATATGTGTATGTCTGATCGCCTGAAACGCCATAGCCGGGAAATGCCGATGGCGTCGATAATTGCTATTTTTTGTAGATCGAAACGTTGGATGAATAGCAATCAAAATGAGAACATTATTCTGAATAACCCAAATAATACAAAGACCAAATGGATTCGCAGAACGCGTTAGTTAACGATCTTTGGCTGTTAAACGTATGGACCCAGTAAAGAATAAATACCCTGTACCAGAAGACGACGATTGGCACACATTTTAAGTGACACCGGTGATTCGACCTTGACATTGACACAACCACATGGCGCTTGTAAAGACGTCAAATAGCAGACATGGTCGAATGTTCGCGAGCAACATTTTTTTATATATATTTACAAAACTTTTTAAGATTTAACAGAAAAAAAAATTTACAAAACAGTTTTTTAATATTAAATATTTACAAAACTTTTAAGGATATAAAAAAAACTTTTTCTATTTACACAAAACTTTTTAATGTGAGTAACAAAACGAACGTATTTAAACAAAATATATTTTAATATATGGGTGTCTTTCTCATTGTGTTATTTTTTAAATATATTTACAAAACCTTTTAATAAAACTAATAATAATAATAATAATAATAATAATAATAATAATAATAATAATAATAATAATAATTCAAAACCGGCGTTATAACAAAGAATTTATGCACCACTTCCATTTATTTAAATATGTTGCTTAACTGTGTTTCGTTGCATTAAAAGCTTACTTGTATTTAATTTGCCCTTGTGGAGAAGTAAACAAATAGCAAGTTTTTTTTTTAAATAAAAATCAAAATTATAAAAAGATTTGTATCTTGTGATACTACACTTCATCTTTATAAAAATAAAAGTTATAAAAACATATGTGAATAAATTAATATATTTTTTTAAATCTCGATTGTTTATACTTGTTGCTTATACTTGTGATTTTATTATGCATAACAATTGCCTCGGTCTAGAAGGATTTCTCCTTCACTGACCACCGACATACACCGGATTTTAAATAAATATTGAATTGTATTAAAAACGCACGCACAAAACAAAACACTGTACATATAAATCAATTTTGTTCGAAAAAAAAAAACGCGAAAAATTTGCAAAAATCCGAACAAGTCATATTTGTTTCTGCCAGTAAAAAGTTTGTTTAAATAATTTTGTTTGCAAGCTTTTAAAAATATGTATTTTTTTAATAGAGAGGAGAGATCAGTGTCCGAAATTCTCAGTTATAACATCGGTTTTTAATGGTTTTTAATTAATATAGCTCATTCTTTTTTTTTATTTATTTGTCTTTATTATAATTATAATAATTATTAGGAGTAGTTTTATTAAAAAATTCTGTAAATGTATTTTTAAAAAACATTGCTCGCGATCATTCGACCATGTCTGCTATTTGACGTGTTTACAAACAACCAACGCCAATGTCAAGGTCGAACCACCGGTGTCACTTGAAATGTGCGCCAATCCTTGTCTTCTGATGCAATATATCTTTTCTTTACTTGATCCAAACCTATTAAACGTACAAAAATGAAATTTCATGGAAATGACCCTCTGCGTATTGCAGGTTTCTGTAAGGATATTCTATTTACGTTCATCTAACAAAGGAATCCTAAATGGAAAATGAAACATTTTAAGAAAATTTAAACAATAATTAAGTGATAGGGGTGTCAGAAGCCGCCATCGGAAACCAGTGAATAAACATTTGATCATATAGACGCTCTCTGTTTCAAAACATATAATCAATATGAAAATGTAATTTCAAACCCTAATTTTTTTTAAATAAAATGAGGAAATACCAAATTTTAAAATAATGAAAGGTTTAATCGAAAAATAAATTTTTTTTTCATCGGTTTTCTTTCAAAAAGATTTCACGAAATCAACTAATTTTAACTGAAACCAAATCTAAAAAAATATATACAAATGCCAAAAAATCACTTACCTATAAAAAATCAAGCAATGTGTGCTTCCATTCTTTATTTATAAGAATTGACCATATTTATATTTTATACTCCATGTATTTGTTAAATAAAAGGATTTTTTAAAGCAAGGGTCCCAGAAAAGCGCATTTTCGCAACTCATTTCCGCCATTAGCTTAAAGCCGTGTGGCTTTGGCTTTTCAATTTATCAAATACGGATATCTCAAAGGGACATAATTATTTCCAAAACGTAAAAACAACACATGCATCCTTACCTCCCTTTAGCATTTTTGACATATTTCTTTTCAACTACTAACATCCCGATATTATACAACTGTTGATGGAGCAGCCGTTCTAAGCGCTACCAAAGAGTTAGGGTGCCTGTACTACCAGTCGGAAACAGCAGCCAGGAACTGTCAATCCGGTACCCTCAGCTCATCAGAAGAAGATCACTCCAATCTAATTGCACAAGCATGTCTGGTACTCAAGCACTCCCAAGTGCCCAGTTATGAGGGGTGAGATGTGTCAGGAATGGGGGAACGGCATTCAATGCCCTAGACAAGAAACAAGATCTACCACTAAGTGTTTTGTCGATTCACTTGTGATAGTGTCTCTGCGCCTGACTAATAGGCAAAGAAGGAGTATGGAAGCCGGTGATAGACAGAGCCTATCTACTCCTTAAGCAATTTAGGTTTGCAGACCGGTAATTTATTTGAGTCACCAGTTCTAGGAAGGTTGTCGTCCAACACTGGAGAGGCCTCCCTCCCCTTTGGTTTAGTTTCAGAGTTTTCCTTCTCCTAGACGGGTGATCTGGGAAGATCTACTGGGTCCACCAGCCCTAAGAGGGTTTGCTCCGCGCCTGAGTCCTACTCCAGGTATTTCTGCGACCCTGCGTGGTTAGTTAATGTTACAGGGTTAGTTTGTAGAGGTTATATATCTAATGAATAGTTACACTCCTCAAAGTGATTTAGGGGCATGCAGTGGAAGCGGTTTTGTGGGGAGGCTTGTTAGATTTCTGTAATAAGCAAAAAGTGCCGTCTGGACTTCGTCAGATGCAATGAAGATCATGACTCTTCATATTGGTCAAAAGTGCTTTTTAGCGACAAAAGCAAGTTGAATAGGCTAGGCAGTGACGGTAGGCAGTACGCCCGTCGGATGAAAGAGAAGAATTTAATCCTAGGTGCTCAGTTTCAACGTTGCAATGTGGTGGATGTTCAGCTTTGGTGTGGGGCATTATTAGTACCAATGGTCCAGCTATAGTTTGCTTGCAAGGTCGAATTAATTTGACCAAGTACATTAATAAGTTGACTGAGCATTTTCTACCCTAGTTTGGTCGAAATTTGGATGATAATCCCATCTTCATGCAAGATAATGCTCCCATTCACATAGCTGGCAATGTCAAGAGGTTCCTGGGAGAGCATGATATTCCGCGTGTTGGATTGGTCTGCACAGTCTCCAATCCTATCGAAAACGTATGGCGTTATATCAAGCAACAGCTACGCAATGATAAAATTTCAAATTTGGAAGAACTTTGAACAAAAATTAAAGAAAAGTGGGATGAACTTTCGCCGGAGTATTGCTGCAGTCTAATTCAAGGAATTCACAAAAGATTGCAGGCTGTCAAATTGCAGAAGGGCTATGCTACTAAATATTAACTAGTTCATTGTGTTCCTGTTGTATTTGTGTTGCATTAATGTCTTAAAGTTACATTTAAATAACAATTTTCGATTGTGCGGACTTTCTTTTTGCCTCTTTAATTTGAAGTTATTTTTTTAAATAGACGTGAAGACTAGAATATTTCAATTAAAAGTCAAATATGAACAGGTACAATTATAGAGGAATAAAAGGCGAATCAAATAAGGTATAGGTTATTTAAACAGTTACATTAAATTTAGCTTAAATTTACAGTTTTTGAAAAAAAATTACAAGTGCAGACTTTCTTTTTTGACGCCTGTATATATCTTGGCAGATGACGGTGGCTAAGCTGGGTGTGCCAAGCCGTTCCACATAAACACTTCCACTTAGGAATGTTGATCACCTTCACGGGTTGTCTTCCTAGAAAGAATTCTTACTAGAAAGATTTTGGGAAACCAATGCCAACAATAAAATTAACTGATTCATATAAAATGAATGACTGAATGAATTTATATACATTGAATATTGAAAATTACAGAAATTACTGTGCAAACATTCACTTTCTCTAATGATGATATTAATAATAATAATAATAATAATAATAATAATAATAATAATAATAATAATAATAATAATGACTTCTTGATGAAAATATGAATATAATCTTTTCTCCCCAGCTATGGGCAAAATAGATGGGAAGACTTGACTCTCGTGGTTTTGTAATATTATAGATAATTTCTTTAAATCTCTGTGAAAGAAATGTTTCTAAGTAACACCAGTTTTTTCTTTTTTTCTTAACTAGATTTAAGCAATGTCATATCAGAAATGCGGTTAAGGATTGCGAAACACTTGCATACGCATAATTCACTGTTCGTTTTATGCGCATCATTAATTTAAATGCATCAAAAACTAAGCTTCTCCCTTTTCATTACCACACCAGTACAACAGTGATTATAATTAGTAATATTAACTCACAAGGTCACAGGTCATCAAAGATCTCATTGAATACAGCCTGTGGTATTCCCTGGAAGCTGAATGACAACAAGTCTCCCCAGATTTTCCAGTTCTCTCCACCTCTTTCGATAACATTTGCAAATAAATTTACATTATTGCAACAGCTGCTTGCCATTGATTTCTCGTTGGCAGTGGTCATTGGTCTTTAATGGAATTTGAGTGACAATAAGCCTCCCCAGGGTCCCAGTTCTTTTCGTGGAGGTCTGGTCAGTGCACACTCTTCGGTCTCTTCTTCCTCCTTGACTACTTAGCTATTCTATCTCACTCTTTTTTGGGGCGGGCAGTGATGTGGTTATGGGGAGATGGGGTTGGAGTTGTAGAACTCATAAGTATGCAGCTTCAATGTTCTTGGTTTCATGTAGCGCTTCATGTTTTGTCTCTGTAGCAGTTTGTCGGGTCTACGCATGTGGTTCGTGTGTGTTAGTCTCCATATTCAAGGGGTTTTCCTTAATATTTCAGCTGTTTTCATTATTGTTGTTCATAGTATTTATTATTTTTTTTTTATTTTTACACAGTGATCACCACTTATCAAGGCGCGGAAGCCACTCAGGAATAAGGGTTATTGCAAGTACATTACGTTAGTGTGGAGATTTGATTAAGTGTTTACTTAAGGGGGCGGTTCATTAGGAATTTTAATGTTGGACTTGAAGACATCCAAGTTGTAGTCCGGTGGGAAGCAGGCAGACGGAACAGAGTTCCACAGGCGTGCAGTTCTAAGAAAGAAGCTTTGTTCATGGAATCCACGTTTTGATTTAGGCACAGATATAGAGTGGGGGAAATCTTTCACAGTGGATTCAGCTAGACGGGTGTTATTCGTGAAAGATTGGCGAGGGGGGACCAGAGATTGGAGTTCAGACGAGCACCTGCCATGGAAATAACGATAAAACAAGGATAGGCTCGCAACGTCTCTTCTGTGGGAGAGAGGTTGCAGGGTAGAGAAAAGGGCATCCCCCACACAGCCACGAAGTCTATTTTGTACTCTGTCAATGCAGGATAGGCTGTTTTTAGCAGCTCCTGCCCAGATATGGCAACAGTATTCCATCCTTGGACGTACTTGGCTTTTATATAGATAGAGAATTGCATCAGTAGTGAGATATCTTCTGGAGCGGTAGAAGGATCCCACCATCTTTCCAGCGACCTTGGTAACAGACTTGATGTACATGTTCCATTTCAGATCAGGAGTAAGGGTCAAACTCAGAAGCTTGTCAAAACACGGGGCCTCACCCAAACGAGAGCCATCCATCACAATTGATGCCAGATGGGGATCAGAGCATTATTGTTATTATTATTATTATTATTATTATTATTATTATTATTATTATTATTATTATTATTAGGATGGGTGCCCGGCGTTGCCCGGTTGTTCGGAGGTGTGTGTTGAGCAAAAAAAAATGTGGTAGTAGGAAAGAAGGCTCGAACCTGTATCGCTAAGGAGGAAAAAAACGGGAAATAAAACTGATGTTTTTGCTGTTACGACCTCCGCCAAACCGGACGTAACTTATGTTTAAATTAAGGCTAGACAATCGAAAGGAGAGGATGACTTTCAAAAATATTGGCGAAAAGCGAACCCCCCCCCCTGTAGAAGTTGAAGGTAAAGATATTAATGTTTTTAGCCAATTTTTCGATATTTGTCGTCTGAAAGGTCGAACTTAAAAACGATACTGATCTTGGTAAAATACGTCGCCTCTGTCGAAAGTTTTAGGCAGACATGCAAACATACATACATACATACATACATTTATATATTGGTAACTAAAAATTTTCGACCCAAACTGATTAAAAAGCTTGCCCTATCTCTGAATACCCTCCATGTAAAATTTCAAATGTTTAGACCAGAAATTGTCTGAGTAATTTGGTAGAGACCGCAGGGGTCATTTTTTTTTTTTTAACTTTGAGCCCTATTATGACCCCTTAACATTTATTGTTTTAGACTCACATCAAGTTATTAAGTTAGATCCATGTACAAGGAACCTATATCTAAAATTTCAAGTTTTTAGACGCAAAATTGTCGGAGGAGTTCGGTAGAGTTCTCAAGGGTCAAATCGTTGAACTTTGACCCCTTAACAGCCAAATTTCTGGCCGAAAACCGATCACATAGATTTTCCCAAATTTCAATACCCTGTATATCACATTTCAAGTCTGTAGACTGAAAATTGACAGGGTTATTGCGTAGGGGAATGTACACACACAGACACACAGACACACAGATACACAGACACGTTCACTTTTATAGATAGATAGATAGATAGATAGATAGATAGATAGATAGATAGATAGATAGATAGATAGATAGATAGATTTGGTTATGGTAAGAGATGATCTATCCTTTCGTATTGTTCTGTGCAGTCCTAGGAGATCACCCCCTCCCTGGCTTTGCCTTCTTGCTTTGAGTAGAAGTTATTTTATTGTTAATTGCCTGATCCGTTCCCAAAGGAGAATGCCGAAAAGGTGGTTCCGGCATTTTAGTGGGTCAAGAGTATACTGCCTCTTGTTCGCTCTATCACCACATTCTAACCTTGTGTCACAATTTCCCGTGGTGGGAAAGAGATAAATACATTATTACTACTACTACTACTAATACTACTACTACTACTAATAATAATAATAATAATAATAATAATAATAATAATAATTTTACCACAACTACTACTAATAATAATACTAATACTGCTGCTTTATTACTAATAATCATGGGTAAATGTTACCTCGCTTCGATGCACCTAATGATAGTAGTAGTAGTAGTAGTAGTAGTAGTAGTATTGTAGTTGAATCTTGCCTTGCTACGACACACGTAAGCTAGTACAATTCTGTCAAATAGTTTCGGACAATCAGACAGACAAAGTATGTTCGATAATTTTAATGATTTAATATCACTATGTTAAACCTTTTAAATAGTATATCAATCATTGTGTGTGTAGTGTACCTGATCAATCTTTTAAAAAACCTATATTGAAGATGATATCGAAATCCCGTCTTATTTATACATTCCGTAGCAATAGGTACAAGTTGAGCGCGTCAGGTCGATAGATTCTCATCGGAGGCTAACGCTTATCGATCTGTCGACGATAAGAAGAATAAGAACTGCGTATAAGCACAACAATGCCTCTTGGAGATCTCTGCCCATATATGGTAATCGAAAAAGTCGCTCTCCGCCAAATTCATTCATACATACATAGCTACAGACAAAAATCTCTGACCCTCTATCGAACAGAAGCCGTGGGGAATTCCGTTGGTAAAAAAATAATTTCTCTTGAAAACGAATGTATTTGACGGCATATAATGTCGTTATGCATATTTATTTATTTATTTTAATTCTTAACTTTGATCACCGCTTACCAAGGCCAAAGGCTACTCGAGGATAAGCGTTGATGAGCGTTATGTAGACGGTGAGACAACGCCGTGATCGTCAGTAATGGTAGGACTTGAGTATTGTTTGATTATAAAAGAGAGCGACTTTACAAGAACTTATTTACATTGGGCTTGAACACGACCATGTTATAGTCAGCTGGGAGGTATCCCTATAGTATTGTGTTCCATGGACGAACAGTTCTAGAAAACAAACTTTGTTTATGGAAGTCTTGTTTAGTTTTAGGTACGGATAGAGAGTGAACAAAATCATTCTTAGGTATATTTTAAGAAGGCTAACCCATAGAGTTAATGTTATATTGTGCTGATTGTTGAAGTGAACTCGTCCAGCTACAACCACTGTCAAAAATTTTCTTTTCTCCCTCGCTGTGCCTAAAATTAAACGAAACTGTCGTGAACAAAGTTTCTTTGTAGAACTAATCGCTTGTGAAAGACAATAATGCACTGCTGCTTGCCAACTGACTACAACATTGTCATGTTCAAGTTCGATATGAACAAATTCTTGTTAAGCCGTTTTTTTTAATAATTAAATTCTGCCACACGTTCATCACGTTGCTATCTCACCGTTCACTTGAAACTTATTAACGCTTGTCCTCGAGTGGCCTTTGGACCCTGGTAAGTGGTGATAAATGGTTTAAAATGTGTTTAGTTTAAAATATAAAAAAACGGAGGATGACTAACTACTCTACTTCCAGCACTTTTGACGGCATTGTGCCTAATTTGTCTAAATGTAATTTTACATGCTTGCAAATAATTCAATGTGTAGTATCTGTTCTTATCGGTCTCAGGGTGCTATTATACCAGTAATTATCTTCTCTTGAATAGTACCAGATTTGTGACAATTTATGAATACTATGCGCTGTATGTAGGAGAATGTCGATACTTCCGGAAGATCCTGCATCCCACATGGCCTTTCAGCTGTCTCGACTTTCTCGTTGAATCAGGCTGGTTGGGACGAGAGAGTGAGTTTGACTCTGTTCAAATCAAACGTGTCATCCATCATCCCTAGGATTATCGGATGGTCTTTCTTGTTCTGGCGGACGAACATTCTTGTTTATTATTTTATTATACCTTCTCCTTTGTATGAACTTGATCGCCTGAACCATCTTCATCAGGGAATCCTTATGGAAACCTTCATAACTATTTTTACACCTGTCCAAAATGCTTTTATTTTAATGAAGATGGATTCTCGATATAAACTGACCTTGTGTCTAACTTTGCAGCTGTGGGGAGCCGACCTGGGATTTTTATCCTCTTTCCCCAAAATAAATAGAGATTATACTATTTCCGTAATAACCTGGTTCTTGTTGATTGTGGTGTAAGGCTGGTTCAGTGCAGTTCTAGTAGGTCCACCTTCCCAGGCTTTGCCTTCTCTCTTTGAGAAGGGGTTAGTTTATTGCTAATCGCCTGAGGCGTCTTGCCGAGAATGCTGACGGGATTGCACATTTATTTTTGCAGAGTCAATTTCACTTTTCGACCCTAGTGTCACAGTTCTTTCAGTGGATAGAACTAAATACTGAGAAGGTCGACAGGTGATATTTACTAGAACGTGAATAACAAAACTACCCTGTCTTCAACACACAATTGTTTGAACCACCTCAGCAGAAACAACCTTCTTAGTGACACACAATATGGTTTCCGCTCTGCAAGATCTACCGCAGATGTGCTGACGGTTATATCTCACAGGATTAGTGAGTCTCTTGACAAAGGCTTCCTTTCTAGAGCAATAGCTCTTGACATATGAAAGGCCTTCGACAAGGTATGGCATAAGGGTCTACTTCACAAGATTTCCAGCTACGGTATAACTGGAAATGTTTTCTCAATCATTAAATCATTTCTCTCCGATAGGCTCATAAGAGTAGTGGTCGATGGACAAAAATCGGAGGCCTGCAATATAAATGCTGGAGTCCCTCAGGGGTCAATCCTGGGCCCAACTCACTTCCTGATCTACATCAATGACCTCCCTAAACACATACTTAAATCATTTGTTGACATCTATGCTGATGACACGACAATCTACGGCAACACATCAAAGGCCGTAAATGATGATGCTCTCTCTGATTCTCTCTCCTCTGATCTTGAGCGCGTGGTTCAGTGGGGGAAGACGTGGCTGGTTACCTTTAATGCATCCAAAACCAAACTCCTATCCTTACATCATCAACGCTCTGATCCCCATCTGGCATCAATTGGGATGGATGGCTCTCGTTTGGGTGAGGCCCCGTGTTTTGACAAGCTTCTGGGTTTGATCTTTACTCCTGATCTGAAATGGAACACGTACATCAAGTCTGTTGTCAAGATCGCTGGAAAGATGGTGGGGTCCTTCTACCGCTCCAGAAGATATCTCACTACTGATGCAATTCTCTATCTATATAAAAGCCAAGTACGTCCAAGGATGGAATACTGCTGCCATATCTGGGCAGGAGCTGCTAAAAACAGCCTATCCTGCATTGACAGAGTACAAAATAGACTTCGTGGCTTAGTGGGGGATGCCCTTTTCTCTACCCTGCAACCTCTCTCCCACAGAAGAGACGTTGCGAGCCTATCCTTGTTTTATCGTTATTTCCATGGCAGGTGTTCGTCTGAACTCCAATCTCTGGTCCCCCCTCGCCAATCTTTCACGAAAAACACCCGTCTAGCTGAATCCACTGTGAAAAATTTCCCCCACTCTTTATCTGTGCCTAAATCAAAACGTCGATTCCATGAACAAAGCTTCTTTCTTAGAAGTGCACGCCTGTGGAACTCTGTTCCGTCTGCCTGCTTCCCACCGGACTACAACTTGGATGTCTTCAAGTCCAACGTTAACAAATTCCTAATGAACCGCCCCCTTAAGTAAACACTTCATCAAATCTCTTCACTAACGTAATGTACTTGCAATAACCCTTATCCCTGAGTGGCTTCCGGGCCTTGATAATTGATAATCACTGTGTAAAAAAAAAGAAAGAACATGTATGTATGCGTATCTCGGAAAGTACCCTCTCTCTCTCTCTCTCTCTCTCTCTCTCTCTCTCTCCCTTCATTTCTATCTATCTCTCTTTCTCTTTCTCTCAGTATCTCAGTAGAGGATGTAGATATATGCATAGATATGTACATATATTTCGTGCTCCTTCCTCCGCCACATACACACCATTTCAATGTAGGGAATCCTCGATTTGTCAGAAATTAAACTATACCTTAAATTTTCTATTACCTCGGAACGTTCATGATTCCCTCAGGTCTCCCAGTGACTGAGGACCTCAACACAACAATCAAAAGAAAAACAGAATTCCTCTTGATTATATAGAAGGGAAATTTTATTCGGCAGACAATACTGTTCGATTCTAGCGAACGACAGCAGGAAGAAATACGTTGCACCGCAGATTCTAGGAAACCTTGTCCGTCTCTCGTTTTTCGACGACCCTTATCTCATTTCTCATCGTGATTAGCTAGATTGAGCATCCAAAACCAGATTAAGTAAAATCTCTCACTCTCTTCTTCTCCCTCCTTCTTCCCTCTTTCATGCCACATTTCCTGTCACTTTCAATGCAACACAATGGAGACATTCGCTGAGTTTTCTTCAAGTTTTATCTGGAGAGAATGGGCTTAGAAGAGAGAGACTAATTTTATAATGTGGCTCCAATAATTTTCCTGACTTTTTTCGTATGGGCACTTTTTATTGATAGTACACACATGAAACTCCAGTCCCCTTCGAAATAATCTCCTTCGGTTGCAATGCACTTGTACCGTTCCAACAACTTCTGGAAGGCCCCATGGAAGTCCTCTTGTGTTAGCATGTCAGTCACAGCCTCTTTCATCTTATCAATTGTCTTATAACAACAGCCTCTAAGGTTTTCCTCGAGTTTAGTGAATAACCAAAAGTCACAGGGAGCAAAGTCTGGACTATAAAGAGGGCGAGGAACTGTTTTGATGTCCATTTTGGTCAAATAGTCTGTGACAATGATGGAGTTGTGGATAAGTGCATTTGTGCAAATCTTCCGCATTTTCAGTTCCTCGCTAATAATTGTGTGTAAATTTTCCACACTGATATCAAACTGTGCACTTATTGTCTCTAAAGATATACGACGGTATTTATCATAAAGTATTTTATCGATCAACCTTGGTATTATGGCTTCCTTACTCCTCCCACACCTCTCATCATCCCTCACAGACTCCCTGCCTTCCTTGAATCTCTTATGCTACTCAAAAACTGATGCTCGATTCATGCAAGATGGTTCAAAAACAGTCTGATGCATTCCATACGTTTCTGTAGCATTTTTCCGAGTTGAAACCCGAATTTTATTGCATATCGTTCTTCTAAAGTATCCTTACGTCCAGATTGCATTTTTGAAATTCACCAGCTGTGACAATCAGGCTTTAGTATGATGTATTCCAATTCCTAATTTAGCTGTTCATTTGAACGTGAAATCATAAAAATTGGTCAATTATCTCATAAGATAATAAGATGCTGAATTTTCAAAAGTTGACAATTTTAAATTCCTGTACAAAAATTGTCTTGAAACTTATTGAAGGCACCTCGTATCTTAGCTAGTTATTTCCTTCTTAAACTTAACTTGTTTTTACAAGGAAGTCACCATCGAGGATAAGGGTTATTGCGTGTACAGTAATCAATGGGATAATATTGTAGTAATCGTTAGTAATGGAGATCTGATAAAGTGTCTTACTTAAGGGGGCGGTTCAACCGGAACTTGTTTATGTTGGACTTGAAGATATCCAAGTTGTAGTCAGGTGGGAAACAGGCAAATGGAAGAGAGTTCCACAGGCGTGCACTTCTAAGAAAGAAGCTTTGTTCATGGAATCTACGTTTTGATTTAGGCACAGATATAGAGTGGGGCAAATTACTGACAGGTTTCAGCTAGACGGGTGTTTTTCGTGAAAGATTGGCGAGAGGGACCATAGATTGGAGCTCAGACGAGCACTTACCATGGAAATAACGATAAAACAACGACAGGCTCGCAACGTCCCTTCTGTGGGAGAGAGGTTGCAGGGAAGAGAAAACGGCATCACCCACTAGGCTACGAAGTCTATTTTTTACTCTGTACATGCAGGATAGGCTGTTTTTAGCAGCTCCTGCCCAGATATGGCAGAAGTACTCCATCCTTGCTAACTTAACGAAATGGGTGACGTCGACGAATAGACATCGAAGTAACATTCGCCTTAGTTTATTCTATAATATTGGCTCGTTCGTATGCCTTCCCAGAGAGACTCTGATCTGAAAATCATAGATTTTTTTAACTCCAACCGTGACGTCCTTCGTTATCGTTCAACTCTGTTTTGCCTACCGTTTGACCTGCTGCCTCTGCATTGTCACCCATCTTTCATTCAACCTTGGGAACGATTCTGTTCTACAAATCTGGGTTATCATAGTGCACTCTTGTAAAAATTTATACTAGTTAACTTAATCGCTATTGACGTAGGGTCCCTAATATATAACAACCACAGCCTTAACCAAAATAAATACTAGCTGATCAACTCGTTAAATATGTAACACATAGAAATTAAAGTGATTTTTATGTTTTTGTTTTCTTATTATTTTGACCATTATCATCATCATTTCGTATGAATCCGGAGATTCTATTGCTCGTATTGATTTCCCCAATATTTCTTTTAGTAAGAATTCTTTCTCGAAAGGCACAGAGTACTTATGGGAGGGACCACGTGAAGGTTGCCGACATATTAAGTGACAGTGATTTTTTGTGGAACGAACTAAGTTCGAACTTGAAACACCCAGGTCGTCGTAAGTGCGTGTCAGTAACCACTTGATCGCCGTCATCTCCCATTTTGACGGTGACTACTACTACTACTGCTACTACTACTACTACTACTACTAATAATAATAATAATAATAATAATAATAATAATAATTAAAAAAAAAAAAGGAACTCTTTTATTGTTTCCTTGTTGGCAAAGACGGGCAGAAATGCTGTGTATATATATTTGTAGTATTTCTTACCGATTAAACGTCAAAAAAAAAAGTCCTCAATTTCAATGATGGCATTTCCCCCCGTGCTATTAAAATCATTCATAAAATTTTGTACCCATAGAAATCTTTATATATATATAAATATATATATATATATATATATATATATATATATATATATATGCGTGTATGTTTGTACTAGCAAAGGTCTGCGACTTCCATTTCTACCACTACACTCTAACTGACCGACGACTAGACATTAACCTTAACACAAGTCCTAATAGAGAAGATTTAACACGTGTGAGGCACGAAACTCTCTAAAAAAAATGGAACGAAATAGGAGTTTGTTTGTTTTTTTAAACAAAAAAAAAGTTAATTATTACTTCGAATTTATTTTAGGAAGCAGTCTCTATTGCGATATAAATGTATAATTCTGTCTGTCCATTTAAATTTCACTAATGCAAATTCTCTAACATGAATGCGAAAAATAACTTAGCTAAATGTTGCTCCGAACTTGTAATCGGAAGCAGTGCTCTCCGCGATATCAACGTGGCAATTGCCCGACTTAGAACGAGGAAATTAAATACTACCACATCATCAGGGGAAATTGCCTTCCTCGGCTTCTTCCCATCCAACATTTCTAGCAACTAACCAATATGGTGTAAGGTAGACCTATCATCAAACGCCTTCTTTCATAACCTCACTACCGACTTTTACTAAGTAGAATACTTAGTTAAAATTTTTATTTAGTTTTTTACATATATAATTTTTTTTCTTATTTTTTTTATTTCTTATTTCTTTATTTCATTTTTTCTTTATTTCATTTTTTATTTATTTCTTTTTAACTTCTGTTTATTCCTTATATGTATGTGTGATAGTGCACGATACCTCCTGTATACATGGGAGCCAAACACAATTCCTGCGTCAGAACCACAGGTAAAACAATTCTGGGCTCGGTGTTGCCATAAACACCAAAATATGAAAAATGTCAAGTACAAATAATTCAAACCATGGAACCCAGAAGAAAGATATGGGTGTCATGATCGGCGGGTGCTCCTTCGGTAACCAGCATGGGGGACCCGGTCGTCATCCTGCGAATGTTGGCCAACTTCTTAATTTCAGAAACTCAAATAACATGGATGCTGAACAGGTAAGCATAACCTCTAATTTCAGGGAACAAAATGATACCGAACTAACACAGAACAGCCGTGATAATCATCAAAATGGAAAAAACCGAAGAAAGAAATGGACAACAAAAGAGAATAGACTCGTAATGGAATGCTAGTATAGAAGTCATCCTAAATATAGATATGGAGGTTATCGGAAACGAATGAAAGAACTATGGGACCTCTCCAGTGACCACCAAGCGACAGGACAAAGAATTGCGGACCAAGCATGACTGATACTCAAGGAAGGTTGGCTCTCTAAACTAAAACTAGCAGAAATTCAGCGAAAAATAAATTAGGAAACTGAACAAGAAACACCCCCAATGGAACTGCCCGTAGAAAACCCCCACAAGTTGAAGCCTCACAAGTAAAACCACCAAAGGCCCGGGACCTACGAAGACCGAAGACTAAAAACGTTCAAACTGAGAACAAAGAAACAGAACTTACAGAGAATTAAACAATTAAATAAATAAAATAACACAGTTCATGAGCGAGGAAAAAACAAAACTCCCAACATTAAAGGACCAAGAGCAGAAGAAATTAAAAACAGAAACAGAGAAGGTTAACAAGCTCCTCCCACACATCCCAACAAACACAATCACAGACTTAAACAACCTCATTTACGCAGGCGCCAAAATGGTAAGTATGAATCTCAAATCAGAAAAACAACCGGGAACAAGCGGACCGACAAAACCTGGATCGGAAATAAGACTAGAAACCCAAATACAGAAACATAAAAAAGAAACCAAAATAATCAACAGGAAGAAAGCAATGTGGAGAAAACGGAATATTGGAAATGTAACTGGCAGGGAGAGGCTAAACAAGAAACATGAAGAACTGAACCAAAAAATAAAAGCAAAAGAAGCGAGATTGAGACGATATAGATATAAATCTGAACAATGCAAACAAAACAGAACATTTGAAACCAACGAACGACAATTCTACCAAAATGTGAACGGAGGAAAAACAAAAACAGAACAACCAAATCCGACAGAAACAAAACTCTACTGGAGTAACACATGGGAAGAGCGACGAGAACACAATAGAAATGCCGAATGGCTGAAACACATGAAAGAAGAATTACAACAAATCGAAGAAGGAACAGTGAATGAAATCAGCAAATAACCCCTAAAGAAAACCATAGGAAAAATGGTAAACTGGAGAGCACCAGAGCACGACGGGATACATGCATACTGGTTCAAAAAATTCACAACCTTACACGAAAGGTTAGCCCAAAACCAGAGAAGTTGTATACAGGAAGCAAACGTGCCAGACTGGATGACAAAATGTAGAACCACACTGCTACAGAAGGACACAGAGAAAGGAAACGTCCCCAGCAATTATAGGCCAATCACGTGCTTACCCACCATGCGGAAGATACTGACAGCACAACTGAGGGGACAAATCTACCACTCCCTGAATAACCGTGGACTCATCCCCGAGGAGCAGAAAGGATGCCAAAAAGGAAAAGAGGAACACATGACCTGCTATATGTTGATCAAAAGATCCTAAAGGAGGTAAAAAGGAGGAGGAAAAATTTAGCTATGGTATGGATCGACTACAAAAAAGCGTACGACAGGATCCCCCAAGCATGGATAATAGAATGCCTAAAAATGAATAAAATACCAAGCGGGATCACCAATGTAATAGAAAATGCAATGAAAACATAGAGACTGGAACTGACAGCTGATGGACAATACATAACAGAAATTAACATACAAAGAGGCATCTTCCAAGGAGACTCATTATCACCACTACTGTTCATCATAGTCATGATGCCCTTGAATAGTATTCTGAGAAAGTGGCAAGCCGGATACAAGTTCTCTAATAAAGAGGAAAAAATGAACCACCTGATGTACGATATGAAACTTTTTGCAAGGACCGAAAAGGAGCTAGAGACACTAATTAACACTACAAGGATCTCCAGCCAAGATATCCAAATGCAATTTGGAATGGAAAAGTGCGCACTACTAGTTATAAAAAAGGGAAAACTGGAAACGACAGAAGGCATGGAGCTACCCAACCAAACAGGACACTAGGGGAACAAGACGACTATAAATACTTGGGAATTCTGGAAGCGGACACTATCAGAGCAACAGAAATGAAAGAGAAAATTGGGCAGGGATA